>NC_041406.2:98188577-98366056 GCF_900747795.2 Erpetoichthys calabaricus
GACCACGTCTAGGCTAACAAGGTGGGTATTGCGCCTCCAACAGTTCACGTTCAGGGTGTGCTATCGGAAGGGTTGTGCTAACGTTGTGCCCGATGCCTTATCACGGGTTCACGAGCCCGCGCCAGTGGTATGTGCGGTATCGGTCTCTAACCCTTGGCCTGATCTTCCCCTGAACATGCAGGAAATCGTTCAATCTCAAGCAGCCAGTCCTGTATGTCAGGGGTTGAGAGAGGGCTCGGGGGGGAGGCCTGACCGCATACATTATAGGGAACTTCAAGGGGCACTCTATCGCTGCATTCCAACAAAAGATCGGGGTTACCATTATCAGTTGGTAGTGCCCGAGACATATGTGCCCAAGTTCCTACAGTATTATCATGATAGCCCGATCGGTGGTCACCTTGGACGTACTAAAACACTGTTTAAAATCTTGGAGGTGGCATGGTGGCCGACTGTACGCAAAGACGTCTGGTCCCATGTCCAGACTTGTACCACCTGTCAGCAATACAAAACCCCACCTGGTCTCCCCTCGGGACAGCTTCAGCCAGTAACCGTCACCACCCCGGGGGAAAGCCTAGGCGTGGACCTAATGGGACCATTTCCTTCTAGCAAGGACCAGAAGACCTACCTGATGGTGGTTGTGGACTATTTTACTCGCTGGGTGGAGCTATTCCCTTTGGCTAATGCCACCGCCAAGAAGATATGTTCCACCCTGAAGGATGAGATATTTACCCGATGGGGGGTGCCGAAGAACATCATCACAGATCGGGGCCCGCAATTTACCGGCTCAGAGGCCGAAGAGTTGTGGAAACAATGGGGGGTGGTTCACCTGAAAACTACAGCATACCATCCCCAATCAAATCGCACTGAGCGGGTGAATCGGACCCTGAAGACCATGATAGCATCCTTCGTCGGAGACCACCATCAGGATTGGACAAAGTGGCTGCCTGAGCTGCGGTTCGCATTGAACACGGCGGTGCACGAGGTTACAGATGAAACCCCTGCATTGTTAGCTTTAGGCAGACAGATAAACGGTCCTCTGGAAAGGATTATTGAACTCAACCCACCTAAACCAGACACATCACTACACAATCACCTGCAAAGTATCCAACACATCACACAACAGGTATAGGAGAGGATGGTGAGGTCCCAGTCCAGACAATCTCAATCGTACAACCAGAGACATAAGCTTGTGCAATTCTCGGTTGGGGAGAAAGTCTGGATCAGGACTCATCCCCTCTCCAAAGCCTCTGAGAAATTCACTGCTAAACTGGCTCCTAAGTGGTTCGGCCCGGCTACGGTTGTCCAAAAGAAGGGACCTGTGACCTACGCAATAGAGTGGGGATTGCCAGGGACTAAAAAAATAGACACGGTAAACATCTCCAATCTCAAGCCTTGGTTCGGCCGTACACCACGGCCTGGGGGTGGGGATTGTAGCAGTGCTACTTAAAAACTGCATCTCCTAGCAGTCCCTGCTGGGGCTGCTGGGGTCAAAGGTAGCCACAGGCAGATAAAAGGAGGGCAGAGGAAAAAAGTTTTTGTTTTTGGTTTGTATTGTTGCGGTTATTTGTCGTCTCTCCTACTGTTATTTGAACTGTGATCATTTTTGTCTTGGACTGTATTCGTTTGTTGGGGACTGGATTGTCTGTCTACTTGTTCACTGAGAGCTGTATTGGATTATTGGATTTTTCGGAACAGTGGAGCGCTCCCGAATCAACCATCAACCTCATCAGTAAATACCGGTAGGACTGTATTTTCCCTTCTCCATTACAACTTACAGATTCGCTGGACTTAACTTGGTCACTATTCATCTTTCAACCTGTTTCTTATATATGGACTTGGCTGTGTGGTGTTTGTGTTTATTTTGTGTATGTGTAATATCGCCGAAGGGGTCAGGGGTGGTATTACTGTTTTTATTACTCAATTCATGTCATTATATTTATAATTGTTTGTCATTCCCAGTGTGTTTATTTGTCTCTGTGGTGAGAGTGTGTGGGTCGATCCAAGGCTGGGGACGTTCCTGGGATCTCTGCTTTTAAAATAAATAAATCACCGTCTTCTTTGGCGGTGTGAATCTTAGCGGCTCCTGACCGCTACACACTGACATTGTACATCCTGCCATAAATGTCTTTCTCAAGCCTTTGCCATTTGGTGGTAAAGTTACCTACAGTGAACCTTGTTTTCAGCAAATCTATGTGTGACATCATGAGCCTAACTAATTCTGAAGGTACTTGGTAGTGCTCCAGTGCAACCTGGATCAGCTGGTGAGGTACACTTGGGTAGGCTTTAGCAAGATCCAACCATTCAACTGAGAGTGTGTACATCTTTCATCCATTATCAAACTTACTTAAATTTAGCTTCTCCCTACTTTATTATTAGCACCTCTCTTTTAACTGGGAGCTTATTATACAAAAGAGTTTAAACTAAAATTCTGCACAGTGTGCACCAGTAATACAGGAGAGAATGTTATCTTCCTGAATAGAAAAAAATTAATATTGGGAAATGCACTGTTGAAAAGTAATTTTCAGTACAACCTCAAAACTATAACAGAGACAGACTAACTACAACAACTTCACAAAACAAATAATTTTATAGTTGGCTTATATTAAAACATTATGCAGGACAATATCCACATCAGACTCTGCTAGGAAAACTTCAGTGAAAGAGATGAATGCAAAGCAGAGGACTGCAGAGGTACAGAAGGTAGAAAGTTACCAAGGTCCACCATGTAAATAAACCCAAGGCTGAAAAGGTCACTAATTTGTTGTGCTCCAGTGTGTCCAGATTTCAACAATTGTAGGGTTCTTAGAATGGCAGGGTGTGGCAACACCTTTAACAGTGTTAAGATGAAGTTGTGTTGGTACAATAAAGCAATAAGTGTTTAAATTAGAGCTTTGCTCTCTGATGCTGGAAATCCAGAAACAATTTTTTTTTCAGTGTTTGTTTCAGGCAGAGCCCAACAGACACTGTAGTTTTATTACAGACTGATAAAGCATAATAGTCAAAGCAAAAAAGCAAGGATGTAATGTAGCAGTGCTAGTGAAAGGACTCCACCTCCCAATAAATCATGGGATCACTGCACCACTAGACTGCTTCATTCACCTGTCTGAAAAACAAATTCATAAGTGCACCAAGGATTATAATTCTTTTCAGGATTTATGTTTTCTACGTCATTTGTAAGGTGTTCATTTGAATTGTTATTTTGGAGTCCATCACACAGAGTGTGATACTTTCACCATAGATCTATATCAGACACTCATGTAATACAGCAGGACAAGGTTATTTCTCCAGAAAACTGTTCACTTGGGCATTTTTCTGTAACTTTCTGTCAACTGTCAAACTTCAACATATACATAAACTACAGTGTAGACTCTGTATTTGTACTGTATATGTTAAACAGGCTATCAAATCAAGGAAGACAAAAGTAGCGTATATGTATCGTTTAATGTCTTCTAAAACATTAACGACTTGTTTATGCAATTGCAATAATGACCACAGGCTAAATTCACACTGTACTTTAGCTCAACTCCGAATTTATCACTCACATGGCAGAGATCTGTTATTTTTTTTGGGGAGGAAAGACTGTGAACCACTATATAAGTGCTGGGCGGTATGACCAAAATTCTATATCACAGTATTTTTCAAAATGATACCAGTTTCACGGTATTTAACAGTATTTTTTTTCCCATGCATGAGTGGATGTTAACCACATTTTCCACTGCAATTTCTGCAATAGACTGGCTAAGAATAACCTATTCCACTGTCGTGAGAATTGTACATTCTACAAAAAATTTTTTAATGTGCACACAAGTATTTATACAGGTTTGCATGACCTCATAAAGTGATAATTATCAAGGGGGTGGCACTAATGAAGAGAAGGAATCACATTGCAAGACAGCTGCAGTCAAAATATAGAACCTTTTTATTGAACAAATTTTGTAGACAACTTAAACCAGAATATTGACAACATATTTTCAACTATCCAAAGAGGCATTTAGACTTAGTAAAATATCTAGAGGTGCTTGTCAAAAGTTGTATTGCACTGAACATGTCTTAGAAAAGGAATAAATAGTAAATATTTTTTGTAAACCAACTACACTTTCTGTTAATGATACCAATCTCTGTCCACTAAAAATTAGCTATATGGATTGTAATGGCATTAGTTATCTCGATCCACCGCTTGCCTTTTTTGTTGTAGGCAGTACCTTTGGCAAATACGTCTGACTCGAGTGTCCTCTAGCTTTTTCAGTTTTACCTGAGGACATGGAGGGTGCCAATCTTAGTTCCATACATTCATGGTACACCAAAGCATGTTTGCGGCTAAGGTGGTGCAGCAAATTGCTCGTGTTGCCGCCTCCGGCGACAACTTTAGCTCAACAGCATTTTCAGTAAATAGTTGTTTGGTTTTAAAAGGTCGGATGTAGACCAAAGTATCTCCAGACAACAGACACAGCTCCTTTTTTCGGCAAAAGTTCTTCTGTGGCATCACGTTCAACTTTATCATCTGCTACAGCTTCAGTTTCTGAATGTTCTCTGTCCACTTTCATCGCTCAATACCTCCACTAATGCATGTACTCCGTTGTATGTGTGTTTAGCGGTGTAGCAGTGAAAAAAGGTCCCCCCTTAAACAGTTTTCCGCTGCACCACGTTCCGAACGTTGTTTAAGCTATTTAAACCGGTATTGCGGTATAAGAAAAATCCATATCATAACAAAAATAAAAAACGGTTTTCGGTATGAACCAGTATATGAAACTGGAAACTTTTCAGGTTGGGTCTAGACTGCTTTCATATATAGTACTGAATCTGATACAGACATGTGGCTTGCATGTGAGCTGCCTTTCACTGCTTTATTTACAATTCTCCCTAACTAATTTAACATCATTGTTCAGGTGATCTATATTATAAATCTACCACAGAAAATCCAGTTGGACGACAGTACTGACTCAGAGTTAATGGAAAGAAAGCAAGGTGACAGACTTAAGTATTTAGGGCAACTTTCACAAGCCAAGAAGAGCCCAAATATTGCACACTTTCTGGTCAAAATGATACCAGGAGTGTGTAGTTTCCCTTTAAGATAGTTTTCCAAATAATGTTGACATAAGTACTTAGTTATGCCCCCCAAAATTCTTAAATTGTCATCCTACTGTTTAGCATCAAAGCCTTCTACATCTTCCTCCCACCAGTCCTGGCTCTTCTTGTCCACAGGTTTCTACATACAAATACAACACTGATAACTACACTCAAAGCAACAGCTACAATTTTTTGTTTTCTTTTCCTTACCATCATGCAATGAAAAATTTGCAGATGTCGCGCACTAAAAGACATGTTGAGCTCCTGGTGTTCATAATAGTCAACTGAGTCAATCTGCCAATGCAATGAATATTCAGGAAAGATATGCATTCACAATCAAATTTAAAAATTAAATTTGAATATTAATTTGCAAAATTAATTTGAATAGTCAAAAATAGATAGGAGTCATTTTTAGCTTCAGTGTGTATGTAGTCTTAAAAATGTCCAAGAGAAATCAGGCTAACCAGGGTTGTAACCTGCTACTCTTCAACATGGGTAAAATGTCAAATTTCATAAGACATAACTATAAACTAAAGTATAAGAGAGCAATAGGAAAATGTAACTGATTTATAAATAAACATTGGCATAAACTGTATTAGATGAATGCTTAACAGTCATTTTATGAAACTTTCTAAAATGTCTGAATTTGAATGCAAAGCCATTTGAGAGTTAAAAAGTTTAAAAATAGTTTATTGCAGTGGTCACCAACCAGTCAATCATTTATCTTCCAAACATCACTAATTGATCACTGTCAGTCTGCTTTTTAAATTCATAGATACGGTACTTACTCGGAGCAATGGCCTTTAGTTCAAGGAACAAGAAAAAAATTAACATTTAAAAAGCAATAATCCTTACATAATAGGTGTTAAAAAAACTAAAATGTTGTCACACATGTGTGCATGGGAGGCAGCTAATGGGCTTGAGTAAGGGCAGTTCCTAGACATACCGGGATGTGGCAGAGTGCACTGACTCTTTTTCTCCCTTGCCTGCAGACCATTCATGGGAGATCCCACATGGTCCTCTTGACATCACTTCCGGGACTGAGCCAATGGAAGGAGACCTTGCCAGCTCCAGCCCCTGTGATGTCATGTCCGGGCTTGCACCAATGACAGAAGACCTTCATGAGCCCGACCCCTTTGACTTCACTTCCTGTCTTCCCCTTTAAAAGTCTCCACCTTTTCCCTGTTCCCTCAGTTCTGTTTTGGACTCGGTTTTGTGCACATTAGTGCTATTTCTATTGAATGCAACTTTGCAGCCAGGAAACCAAATTATACGGGTGGCTGCCCAAAACCTTTTCATGACTCTTATGTCTGGTTATTGTGACAATATATACACAGACAAATGAAAGTGTACATACAGTATGTTTGTACTTGCACAGGCATTTTCAAAACGCACCATCAGAAGAGCCAATGCATTTAGATGTAACAAAGCTTCAATTACAAAATCAGGATATGATTTTGTATGAAAGCCGAAATTGTTTGTTAATAGAAACATCAGCAAAAATGCATAATGCTATATAACTTCTTTTACAGAATAACAATTCAAACTTATGAATAAAATGACAGTGAAGCAATATTACTGTAATTAAAAAAAACAACTTAAACAACTTTAAAAAAATTAATCACTATTGACTTTTATTATATGAAACTTTTTTTCCCCTCAACATTCTTCATGAAAACATGAGATTAAATTTTTTTGTCGTCCATCAATACAATCTACATTGGGTAACATTATAAAAGGAAAAAAAAAAAAAGTTTTTGGGTGGAGTGTTTCTTTAATGTATGTTTTTTCCAACATTTTAAATTTTATCCAGAAACTTTGTTTTATCCTCAAGGTAATAGTCAGTTCATACACAGCAGCACTAATAACTCCCCATATACTGTTACACATTAACATTAGATGAATTTTCTCAATTTTAAGATTTTTCTTTCTGTCTTATAACAAACAGCCTAGCAGTTTTAAATCCAATTCCAAAACATAAAAATAAAGCAATGCTCCGTATGCCAGCACTATCATTTTACATTTATATAGCATCTTTCACAAACCACACCATTATAGGATGCTTGTAAGGCACACAAGAATACATCTGGAGACAAAAGTACAAAATGAATGTCAGATAATTAAAATACATTATAAATCACAGTGGGAAGCCTAATTCTACTGATCAGATTACAGGATGAGAACTTGCTGCATGAGGGATGTCATATAATAATAATATAATTCAATATAATATAAATGTTGGTAATTACATGTCAGATGGAAAGTAATTTAACACTGCTTAGGCAGCAACTTACTGCTCACATGATATAACTTAAAATATAAATTTGCTAAATTTTTATTTTTTGATTTTTGAATATACATTTCTTTAGAGTAGATGCATGTGAAATCATTCAAGTTGGAGGTATGTTTTCAGGATGAGTTTATAAATTTTTTATGTCTATTTATTTATGAATCATTGGCTCTTATTAACTAATCTGATAAGTCTTTGCTCTATGTACTGCCAGTGCATCATTGCACATAAAGCCTTAAAGTAACTGTAAATGAAAGTCTGACTATATAAGGACATTAATTACGCAGTGTGGTTTTTTCCATCCTCCCTTGCAACTGTTTGGGTCACACACCTAGGTTAACCTGTATTGAAAAGCGAGGTGGCTCCAACCCAGCTCAACCTTCTTTTAAAATTTTCTTTCATGATACTAATAAAGATGAAAAAATCTTAAAAACAGTACTATTATGAAAGCAGGTGTACTGAAATTTGGGAAGTACATTTTAACAGTCAATGTTACTCAGGAAGACGTCCCACTATGCATTTTGGGTACATTTTTCATATTCAAATGAAATGTCATGCAAAATTATCAGGACCCTGGTATTTAGGAATTTATATATTGTCACATCGAGCCAATAATGACCCATGCTGTATGATGGTGAATGATGTGAGAAACATGTAACTCCTATTGCATAATCCCCAGGTCAGTTATCCAGTTATATACTCAACATGTACGCATTTTTTTGAGAAATCTGTTAAATAGGTACTTTCAGAAAAATCAGCTCATTTCATAATCAGGAAATGCAAGCTCACATGGGATTGTCTTTTTGAATGGAAAATCTCCCCCTCATTCATTGGTCAAGAGTCTTACTTTCAATTCAAAATGACAATTGTTTGCTGTTGTACAGCAGGAATCGCCATTGGCTGGTATTATATCATCAACTTCATAATCTGAACTTTCCATAAAAACATGACATTACAATTTCTTTTTTTTTTTTTTTTTTTTTTTTTACAAATGAGCAGTTCTTGTTGATTACGGATTCTCCGTATTATCTGAAATTCTGATTCACAGATCAGTTTTCTAACATTGCTTCAAGACATTAAAGAACAACGTTTTTTTAAAAGAGAATGGTAGAGTGTAGAAATACTGTTTATATCTGCATTACTACAAGTCTATACAGTTTCTATTACCAGTGTCCTCTACACTGGTATCATATTTAACTAACAGATTCCTCCACAACTGATGGTTTTAGTCATTGATGCACAGAGCAAAGCATATACAGTTCAGCTGCAACAAGAATTCCATACTTAAGAATTTAATTTCATCCTGCTTGTTTCATTAGTGTAAGAATATACATACACATCAGTTTGCACGTTTTAGCAAATCTGTTCATTTGAAATAATACAGACGGTATCACCATCATCCAGGAGGACTATAGCAGCAATTTTTTGCTTGACAACTTACAAAGAACTACAGCCCTTTGTTTGACAGACATGGCACCCCAGAGACTATCATATCAGACAATAACCCTCACTGTACTCATGAAGGGAATGAAAATTTTGCCAAGTGACATTTAGCACAAATTCTACAGGTCCCTGGATATGTTTTTTTATTGCACAGTTAAACACTTTCAGTTATTTATCTGTATTAGGAAACAAAGACAGACAAGCTCACAATAATGAAACCATATTAGAAACACATGTTGAAAACTCAAATTCTGCTTTTCATGAGAGAAGTACTCAACAGATTTAGATTGGGCTTTTTCTATAATTTGCTTGAACATTCAGGTTGATTGTGCGACTTCTCCCATTGTGCTAAGTATCATAGTTTGCTTGTGGTACAGATTTATTTGCGCAAATCCGACAGAGCGGCTGCGGGCTGTGAGGACGGTGATGGGGCCCTCCTCACTCACGCGCCAGCCTCTGTTCGAGTCGGTCTACCTCTCGCCACATGTTGGAATGTACCGTGCCTCTGCTTAGCTAGTGATACCTTTTTGTTCAACAGACATTATCATCTACAGACTGTTAAGGAGTAATGTTTGACGTTTTAGAGAGAGAGAGTAAGAGAGATCAGAGCAGCATGTGTTTTAGAAGGTAGCTGCTGACTGCCACAGATATCCTGGCCACGTGCTTTTCTCCCCACATGGGGGACGCTCTCCCGTCAGAGCTGAACATGATCAGATACAGTGCTAACGTTTCATGTTGGAGCGTACCTACCTTCCGCTTGGCCAGAATTACATTTTTTTTAATCTTTTATTAATTTTTAAAGTTTGTCCTTTTTCACTGCTATGTGGGCAGAGCCATGGGGGACAACTAGTACTCAATACATGTTAACCAATGCCTTGGGATGCAAAGACAATATTGTCACAATGACAATAACTGGCAGTAATCAAAATACTGTAACAATTAAATACACAGCATAGATTAATATTATATAGTGCTCCTAAATAAAACCATGATGATATTCAGCATAAAGGTCCCACTATGGTAGAGGTTTGTTATAAGATTTAACAAACCACCTTATTAATAAAATATATAACAGCAGAAAAGATGCTCACTGGACATCTTCAACAAGCATTTACTAGACAACAAAAGAAAACGTAAGGCAGAGCTGGATGGAATTACATCTCTTAGCCAGTTTAGGGATGACTGGGAGTTCTACCTTAGAAGTACCTAGTGTCACATGCAAAAAAATAATATACAGTAATCCCTCACTTATCGCGGGAGATAGGTTCCAAGGCCGACCGCGATAACTGAATTTCCGCGAAGTAGGGACACTATATTTATTTAATTATTTAACGTGTATTTGGACATTTTTAAACCCTCCCTGTATTGTTTACAACCCACCATTTACTCTATTAAAAACAGGGACAACTACTAAGCAATATGAAATCGGTAGATAAGTTTACACTTACTGTATAGCGAAGTACACGTAGCAGCTTGTAGGCAGTCATGACGTCGTCGACCTTGTTGCAAAGATTCCTAAAGCAGATTCCATCCAGACTACTGCCTTATCACGTCCACTTGCAACTCATTTTGCACCCTGGTTAAAGGACACTGCGGCCGTAGATCTTATTTGCTTTTCCTCCTTTTTTAAATAAAGAGAATCGGTGTCCTGCAGCGGTGTAGCTGTTCCCTTCCTTCAACATATCCAAAACTTTTACCTTTTCTGTAATCATTTGCATCTTCTGTTGGTGCTTGGACACAGCCCCTGAAGCATTAGCACGTTAATGATGAATGAGTGAGATGAGACTTCCTGGTTAATGCAACACTCCGTCGCTGAGCCAATCAGCAGCACACAGGAACTTAACTGCGTGCTCTGATTGGGTAGCTTCTCAGCCACCCGCCAATAGCATCTCTTGTATGAAATCAACTGGGCAAACCAACTGAGGAAGCAAGTAAAAAGACCAATTGTCCGCAGAAACCCGCGAAGCAGTGAAAAATCCACGTTATGTATTTAGATATGCTTACATATAAAATCCGCGAAGTCGTGAATCTGCGAAAAGTGAACCGCGAAGTAGCGAGGGATTACTGTATTTCACTGATGAAACATTAAGTGTTGCATCAAATTTTCTTTTTGATGGTATTAAGAAAGGACACAACATTCACAAGCAAATGTTCTACTATACAGAAAGAGACCCCTGGAGTTGCATGAGAAGGTAAAGTTAATAAGAATCAACAGAAGATGCGTGTAAAATCCATGTCACATTTCATGACTTTTCGAATGATTTTAAGTCACAGATTTCATTCACCTACTCTTAACAAGCCAAAGGCAGCAGGCGCACTTCTGTGAACCAGTCGCAAAATGTGACATGCCCAATGGCTCACTTCAATAAAATTAAACTTTGTCTTTAGTCATAAGAGGTGAACTCTGCATGCATGAAAGCTGTCAACCTATGAAAGCTCACTCTGAAGTACAGTGCACGTAATGCAGTGACAAGGAATTGGAAATATGGGTGTTTTGGACCTTACAAACAGATGAGAAGCTTGTCGGACCGAGTATAGGAAAATGTTATTACACATATTAGAGTGTAATTTATTGCATTACAGTGTTCCAAGCCTAGTCTAGGCAAAAAGCACAAAATAAAAATGAACTGAATTGAATAAAGAGTTAACTTTGTTGCACACTCCCATTTTGTAAACCAATTACTTCACAATGTGGAGTCAATCTTTAAAATGCTCCTGCATTGTTGTAAGAATCCTTCCAAAACTAAAGCCAAAAGCAGCATCACTGAATATGTTCAATAAACCTCACATGCCTAGAAAATCTTGACTTGAAGTAGGAAACTAAAACAAGATTATAAAGGAAATAATCTATCCTCAAAATATAAAAAATAATGATTTGTACAATTGAATATTCACAGCAGAACAATGGATGCAACTATGTACAATTAAATGCAAGAGTGCCACTGACAACGGGCATAAAGCTAAAAATCACTTACACTGGTGACATTGTGCTCACTGAAAACAGTCAATGTATAGAATCAAGTGGGGAACAACAGGCACAAAGACGAAGTGTGCAGACTGGAGGAAGAGAACTAGAATGTTAAGATTCACAGACCAAATAGCTAAAAGTGACAATGAACAAAATCCTTAAGTCATGAACAAAAGAGTGATGACAAAACCCCAACTTCAACAAACTGTTGCAGGGCCACAATAAAGTTTAACAAACTACAGACCTGAGAATCTGATACAGTGGCAATGTGTGCAAGACAACTTGTACCAGGACACTGGAGGAAAAAAAGCTAGCCCTCTCAACAAATTTAATCCCCATCACAAATCAACTGAGACCATCCATCTATTAAATCTTAAGACTGTGAAATGCAGGTAGGTACCAGTAGCAGCTGCAACTTCAATACATTTCGCAAAGGATCTGAGACCATTTAGTTCTATGAGCTTATTCTGTGTCAGTGTCAGCCAGTCCATCTCAGAGCCAACACACACACACACATACACACACACACCTGACCCAAGCAACCAGTTTTTGGCAGTGGGCGAAAACTTAAGTCCCTGGAGAGTATGAAGGCTTATACTTGACAGATACACAGTGGCAACTGCGACAACTAAACGTTCCTTCCAGGGAAGAATGGATCTGAATGTAATCTCGACAGCGCGTATAACATCGTGCCCAAAACCAGAAGGCTGCGGGGCAATCCGCACACATCAGAACCAGGACAGCAAAGTGTGAAGGAAAGGCAGCCGTAAATGACAGCACTTGCCGGTGCCACGTATACATTTGCCGGGCGCCTAGCAGAGCTCACCTCAGCTTGTCAACTGCCGCCTGAAGACCACCGGACGCGCGACAGGCACGCTTGGCTCCGTCGTTGCCCCAGCCCCCCCCCCCCCCATATCACTCAATCAATCAAAGCCCGCAGACCCCTGACAGCGCCCTTGTCCAGATATTTTCCTCAAAATAAAGCGCATAGTTTTACCTTGAGTGTCTGGTCCCAGTAATTGGTGGCGTTTGCCGGCGCGGTTTGCGCAAAGAGAAATTGAAAAGTGTCATTCGCCATCTTCCCACTGCACTCGCCCCAGAGGGCACGACAGCTCAGCTCGGGGTGGCGCGTCTGCTCCTTATCACATGGGCTACACTTGCCATGCCGTGGAGGCGGGGGCGGAAAACGTCTACCCACACAAAAAAAAGTCTTCACGAAACCTGCGTGTCCGCCGCTTGGGAAGAGAAACGATTTCTCGAGGAGCGGGTCACGCGTGGCGTCGCCGCAACCAGTAACTTGACTTCCGCCTTTGAGGGCGTTGTCGTGTGAGCGCCAAACACATCAGCAGGTGATATAAAAGGGCGTGTCCCCGGCGTCAAGTCGAGCATCTACCTGTCGGACTTGGGCGGTGAGGGATTCTAATGAGCACTTTAACGCCCAGAACGCCCGCGGTCTTAAGGTAGAAGTGCTGCGGCGGTGACGGTCGTGCCACAGATGAGTAAGAGCACGGGCGTTATTCTCGATGGGGATTTTGAATCTGACGTTTACTCGTTGCACTTTCTTCGGAGATCCTGGTTTCTTGTCACAAGTGAAAGGCATGTTGTTCACCCGACTTGCTATCGCAGAAGTTGTCAAGTAAGAGTGAATACGTGTGTAGGATTGTATCTATGTGGGAAACGAAATTTTATTATAATAAAAAAACCTACAAAATAGTTCCACCTGTTTGCATAACACTCCTTAAATCTACTAAATAAAGTTTTTAGTAACAGGTGCCCAGAAAAGATAATAGTGAGAGTGGAAGTGAAACGAAGTATGTAGGTGATGTAAAGGGCGAGGGTGCAGTAGGCTAATTATGTTGCCAAGTCAATCCTTTGCTTCTAGGCACCAGCGTACCAAACTAACACTTATAATGTTTGCAGAAGTACGACCCTGAAAGTAGTTATACATAAAGCACTATTATATTTTAAATGTAAACTTGTTAGTTTTGTCAATAACTTCAAGAAACGTATAAGTTAAATAATATTATAACAGCCGGGCTGGCAAGAATGCGGAGGTGTGGCGGATAACCCAGTGCAGTGTTCCTTCAGAGTTACCAGAATTGACAGGCACTTTATGGCCCAATCACAGGAAAAAAAAAACCTCCCATTCCTACAAAATCTAACCCAATACTGAATGAAATTGCCCCCTAAATACACCTTCATGCCCCACAGCGGCACACATCCGTGAACGTCACTCCTCTGATTGGCCAATTGGTCTGTGATTTGCATGAATGGGCGGGCCCAGATGTTACATGTTGAGAGAATTTCTCCTGAATTGCTAATGTCCAAGGGTACAGTTCATAGAGAGACTGTCTGGCTATGTGTCTTGTGTTTGTTTTTTTTCTTTTCAGGTGAAAAAGGAACATTGCAGACAGTGAAAGGCTGTGTACGTGTGCATCAGCAAAGGAAAAATGTTAAAATGTTATTTGCCGAGCAAGCAAAGAGACTCGGCGTGTCTCTTACCTTCTTTCTTGTGCGGCGTGGATACAACCTTTTGACTTTTTTCCTCATCAGAAGATATGACACATATCAACACATTTTGTCCACACAGCACCCATCTTTAAAAAAAATATGCTATAAAATGCATAAATGTTTCTAATAGTTTAGTGGTTTATTATAAATGCTGCAATAAAATAAAGAATCACTTAACGGCTATGTCGCGGGCTTTAAAACTTCGTATCGCCTCAAAGAACAAAAGCTATCAGTTTTTTTTATATCTGGAATATCTTTGATTACCTTTAATACGCTGTTTTTTCTATTTTTAAATATGTTTATATTTTTCCTACAATTTTACAAAACGTGATCCAAAAGTAATTGAGTGACAACGAAAATACTTTCTATTCTGCAGATATCCCACACTGCATTCCTGTTTTCGACACCCATGTGTGTTTTTTATTTTTAGACGAAGTGCTTTTTCAGGCGTAATTGGTCGATTACCCAATATGATCAATAATTACGTAGCAGAAGCTGTGACAAGTCACTGTTCATTCAACCAATGGCCTTTCAATCTATCTGGGAAAGTGACATGTTTTATTTTTTAAACGAAGGAGGTTGTGTGACGTTTCACTATCTTTAAGTTTGAAAGAAAATGAGCGGCTTTCATAGGTTAAAGTTTTGTGGAAATGCAAATAGATGTTTTAGTCTTTACAAAATCACGCGGAACGTTAAGAAAAATAGCCCAAGAAGAGGAGTCACGGCCACGCAGGCACTTTGCCCGTAAAACCTGTTCTTAGCTTTTTTTCTGAAATGGAAATTAGTCTATGATGCATTTTAACACACATCTCTCTTTATTCAAATAATACGTGATTATGTCAACTTTATCACTAGAAAAGTTAACTGAACTCTTCAAATAAAAGGTAAGCACATCTGGATAGCGTCTGGAGTCGACAGCGTCTAGAGTGCGTCTGTGTAACAAATATGATTGACTTCCAATGTTACCAATCACAGCTGCTCTACACAGGTGACGTTAACAGGAGGCTATCAACTTAACTACAGTTACGATGGAGGGGAACACGGCAGCTAGCTGTTACCACTTCAGCTATGGGTTTGTTCCTAACGTTACTACTGAGTGTACTGGAAAATGTATAACCACCAAGCCAACAACTGTGACAGGGTGAGCCAAGTCACAGATTTGTTTGATATCCACGAGTCACCAACTCCATCGGCATTAAAGTTTTCAACTGTTACAGTCAGTTAATGCGCGCAGCTTTGCGACTTACTGTTAACAACAGATGGAGTACCTGACTAGGCTGCGGAATATCAAATTTACTCCGGCATGACAGGACTCCTATTTTTTTTCTAAATAAATTTATATTTAATAGTAATAAAAATAACATTAGACGCTCTCTTGTATGAAATCTCGGTGCCGCTGCTGGTATGTAAGGTTTCACAATTCACACTGCATGTCAGGACAAAACCCAAGCCATGAAGTCCAACTCTGTAGATCACTGCAATAAAACTCTGGTGAGACATAAAACAGTTTAAAGTGTTGCAGAACAAGGTTACAAAAAATAAAAAGCGAGGAGCTCTAAACCAAAGAGAAAAATACAGGACTACAGCAGTTACTCTTTTCTTAACTAGCCTAGTATCCAAACCATTATACAGTACCTTAGAAGGATAGTCACAGAAAAAGACAGTCTTCAAATGCTTCTTAAACACAGTGAAGGAGACAGCAATTCAGATGGAGGTGGTCAGCTCATTCTACCAGCAGGGAGCTACACATGAAAAAGATAAGAGATTTGATGCCATGCAGAGGTGGTAACACCAGATGCCATTTTCTAGCAGACCTAAGTGGGCGAGAAGAAGCATTGGACAATCCATACCATGGGCACCTCCATAATATACAGTGGAATCAAAAAATACTCAGACCCCCTCCAATTTCTGCACACTCTAGATTTAATTTTAAATGGATACATTTTCCATTTTTCACTGTTGATTTGTATTCAATTACCCATAACAACAAAGTGAAAACATGTTTTCAGATAGGTTTGCAAATGTATTAAAAATCAAAAACTTAAATCTCTCATTCATGTAAATATGCAGACCCCTAATTCAGTACTTTGTAGACTCCCCGTTAGCAACAATTCTAGTTTCAAGTCTCTACAAGTTTTCACAAATGGATTTGGACAGTTTATCACATTCTTCTGAGTAGGTTCACTCAATCTCCATTAGACTGGATAGTGGGGCATGTAAACTTCTTCTATCTTGAAGAGTCTCCACAGATGTTCTGTGGGGCTTAAGTCTGGGCTTTGACTGGGCCACTCCAGGTCAGTCAGAACTGTCCTAAATCCACTCCAGTGTTGTCTTGGCTGTATGCTTCAAGTCATTGTCGTGCTGAAGGTGAACCGTCACCCCAATCTATGATCAAGTGCACTCTGGAGCAGGTTTTCTTCAAGAACCTCTCTATATTTGGCTGCATTCATTTTTCCCTCAATTCTGACCAATCTCCCTGTTCCTGATGCTGAGAAGCACCCACATAGCAAGATGCTGCCACCACCATTCTTCACTGTACAGGTGGTATTACTCAGGTATGAGCAGTGACTGGTCTTTGGTAGACATAGTGCTTGAAAGTCTGCCCAAAGAGTTCAATTTTTGTCACATTAGACCAGAGAATTTTTTTTTCACAGGCTTTTAGAGTCCTTTAAATGCCATTTAGGAAACTCCACATGGCAGTTAGCCACTCTACCGTAAATACTTGATTGATGGGAGTGCTGCTGAGATGGTTGTCCTTGTGACAGATTCTCCCACCTCAGCTAAGGACTTCTAAAGCTCAGTTAGAGTGACCAGTGGATTCTTAGGCACCTTCCTGACCAACTCCCTGCTTGTCCAGTTACTTAATTTGATTTGATGGCCAACTGCAAGATTGGTCCAGGTGGTTCCAAACTTCTTCCATTTCACAACTATTGAGGCCACTGTGCTTCTGGGAACACCCAAAGTTCTATGCCTTGTCACAATTTGATCACGGAGGTCTACCAAGAGTTCCTTAGACTTCATTGGCTTGTTTTTTGTCTTGACATGCAGTGTGAATTCTGGACCTCATATACACAGATGTGTGCCTTTCTTATTGGTGTCGTCAATTCAGTTTGCCACAGGTGGACTCCAGTCAAATTCTGGACACTTTTAAAGGATAATTAAGGCAAATGGGTTACACCTGCCCACAGTTTGGAGTGCAACAGCAAAGGGTACATGAATGAGGGATTTCAGATTTTGATTTTTAATAAATTTGCAAATCTTTCTGAAAGTATATTTCACTTTGTCTTTATGGGTTATTGAGTGTAGATTGATGGACAGTAATGGCAAATTATCAATTTAAAATGAAATTTACAACACAATACAGTGTACAGAAAAAGAAGGAGTCAAAATAATTTCTAAATCCACTGTATGCAGAATCTGCCTAAGTTAGAAGAAATTCATGCAGCTGCCTACAGAGAGCTAAAAATGTAAAATATGAGGGCCGATGTGCCATTTTGGCAGGCATCAGTCCCTTGATGAGTTGCTAGTCACAACACAGCTGATACAGTTAAAGCATTTTTTATGTGATTTTATTTAGAGCAACATTTGTCCTTAGGACATGCACACTGGCAGGCACATTTAATTTAGAAACAGTAAATTCTATTCCTTCATATTGGGTGTGACAGTAAAAATGCATTTGGTAGCGTCAATGCAATTTGTGTAAGAAAATCTATTGTATGTCCCTTTGTAAACTCAATATAATTTCCCCTTGATTTCTACAGAGGGAATCTAATAAGACATCTTCCAGGGAAACACCACAGACTTGTAAATGTGTCCAATTGAATATTCTATTTATTAGATTCACAAGAGTCTACCAGCTTTGGTTTCAGAGTGGCAAAGCTCGACAGTAAGACATTACTTCATAAGAAGGGAAAAAACATTGTTAATGTCTTGATGTGAAAATGTGACTTTTTTTATGCAGTAAACAGAATAAATGGCCTATATGAGTATTCTAAATAAACTACAGTCGATTCCTCTTAATTGGGACACATTAGAACTAGGACATTTTGTCCCAATTAAGCGGCTGCCCCAATTAAGCAAATTTCACATAAAATTAAACAATAATTTTCTTTCAATATTTTAATAAAATTATTGAACCCAAATATAAATTATAAGAAAATAATATAAGCTGTGAAGAAAAAATAATAATAAATTCTAAAGCAAAATAATTAGGTATGTACATACAATTTAATGCTGCAAAAATGCATCAAGTGTAGTCTGTCTTTTGTTTTTGTAAGTTTGTACTTTGTCCTTTGCAGTTCGTCTTTTCTGTAATGCCCATTCCTCACGCAGTTGATTTTCTTGTAAGAGACACACTATGGGATATTTTGGTACACCAGTTATCTCAGCGAGCCTATGATAGCTTTTATTAAATGGCTGGCTTTTAATTTTATCCAGCAAAGCAATTTTACTTGAAAGTGTAAAATAATTTCTTGGCATCTTGGCAAGGGTTATAATTTTATTAATAAAATTGACAAAAAAAAAGTTTACTTATACGTTATATGTACACGCGAGGTGGTGTAGGGGTAACTGAATACGGTTCGGTAGTGGTGACGGTAGACTATTAAGCAGACATGTGCTACTCCACTCTAAGATTGTACTATCTAAACTTACCAGTGCTTCTTCGACGATAGATGACTGACTTGCAGCACGTGTCTGCTACAGTACCCAATTAAGCGGAATGTTGTCCCAATTAAGCATTTAAATTATGTATTAATTTATTATTTTGGTTTTCATTCCTTGAGATTTGGCCTAAATAAGCGGCTGCCCCAATTAACCGGTGGCCCAATTAAGCGGAATCGACTGTACTCATAATAGCTTGAAGAAGGCTGCCGTGTTTAAAGCCTATTATCACCTTCTGTATAGTTTTTATGACACAGAGAGTGTAAAAATATAAGATAGAAATACAAGGGCAATGCTAATATAAGGGTGAAAGTGCTCTTTTAAATTCACCATATACAAAAAATCATAATACCCTCTGACTCTCTTTTGAATTATTTGGCTTTGTTTGATATTATTCATTTTGCACACTGAGGACTACATTTCAACTCTCTGGTCACATCTTGTCTGTATATTTGCCAGTCATACAAAAATAGTTGGACCAATTTTCACAAAATTTTCCATGTAGGCTGCAGTTGGGCCAAGTTAAAAATATTATCTGCCGGCATACGGCTTTTCAAAAATGACAACAGGGAGGGGAGCAACCAAAAAACTGCTCATTATTCCAAAGCGGCTGTGTCCATCTTAATGACATTTTGAAAGAATAATAAAGCTGAAGCAACACAAAATCCTGCCTACATGTCAAGTAAAAATTATCATTGGGAGAGGTGGGTATGAATGCATCACTCCGCAATGGCTGAGTCAAAGTTCATAAAGATTTTGCATACGTATTAATGTTGATAAAATCTAGTCATCAAGATCTTTCATAAAATCCACTGAGAAACTTGCTTACAAATTGGAGGTGTGTAAAACCAAAACCGTGTTATCAGTTTAGCTGATGCTAATGTACTTGGCATATTATTTAGGTTTGGCCCTACTTACAGTGAGGGCTCTGTTCCATGTCAATGATTCAATGGAACAATGGCATAAGGTGTGGGTGTGTTGTGATGGAGAACCAACACAAAAATCACATATTACTTAAAAATATTTGTCTACTTTTAAGAAATTTTGTATTTACATTATTGTTCATACAATTTAAAATATCTGCTTCAGGGAGGTTCAAGAATTTCATCGGTGAGTTGTAATACAAGGAGCAACACCACAAAAACTACACATTACACCAAAACGGTAGAGTGGATGATATAGTTAACGTAAGTTAACACAAAGAGATCATGGCATTTGAAAAGTTTCATTATGAATAGGGGTTCACTAGATGGAACAACACAAAACTGTGTAGCTTTCATGACCTATCAACAGGCCATCTAGTTTACAAATGTGGTATTAAAATTCTGATTGTGACACCACAGGTACCCAAGAAATACAAAGAAGCAGTGTTTGTGGTTCCAACTCAGCAAGGAGTTACCACAATTATAGAATCCAATCAGAGACAAAAAGAACAAACTCTCAACAGAGAGGCAGTGCAGATGACAGATGAGACACTAACATTTCTGCCAGCTATTACAAAAGGGTCACTTTTAGAAAATAGGTAAATATTTGCTTACTTACCTTAACCCATTATTCAAATATATCCAGGCAAATACAATTATACCTGAAGAAGTGGTTACAGTTAGATCAAAATATGGTAGTAAGAATCTTAACCAGAAAAAGACAACATGAGCACATCTCACTAGTATTAGCATCTTTACATTGGTTACTCATGTCCTTTAGAATTAACTTTATACTACCGTTAGTAGCATTTTAAAGCCTTAAATGATCATACTCATTCCTATATTCTGGAGTGCCTGTCCCCTTTATATTCCCAGTTGTAACCTTAAATCATCCGATGGTGGTCTGCTAATTATTCCAAGAGCCAAGCATAAAACTAGTGGTAAGGTAGCGTTTTGTTGTTATACGCCAAAAATCCAGAATACTCTACTAATACAGACTCACCAGGCTAACACTAAAACCCCAACTTCTTAATTTTGCTTTTTTGTAGTTACATTTGAATTCTTCTCCTAACAAACTAGATATGCATAGAAGTACAATATTCTCCAATGAATTTGCAATCATTATTAATCTCTACTTTTCTTGATTTTCTGTTCCAGTTATCTGCACTACCACCACCTGATCAAAGTCCTGCGCAGCCCCGTGCGATGTCTGAATCAAAGTAGATACCCCAGCTTTCTATGATACCCACTGCATCAAATCCTTCAAGACGAGACCTAAAAAACAAGCAACTACAAGAACATTTATGTTAGGTGGAAGAGCCAATGGGGCCTGACCAGACCTTTGGCGTTGAACCTCTGCAGGTTTTGTTTTAAATTTTATTTCTGTCTTTCTTGACCATCTGACCTTATCATCGGACTCTTCTTTAAACCCTTAAAAATGATTCTACATACTGTATAATGAATCTTCTTATTTTTCTACTACATTTCTATTAAATATACTAGGAGGCATTGTACCCTGTTTGCTTCGCTCACCATCCCCCCCGCCAGAGCTATGCACCTTTGTGAAGAGGGGGGCTGAACGCACCCCAAGGAGACGTGGCCATTCCTCCAAAACCTCTCTTAAACGGTGATACAATGGGAAACAAATGAATTTTTTTTTTTTACCTCTTCTTTGCTCGATCAGCTGCTGGGTTGCTTTGAACGTTTAAAAGCCTGTACAGCACCTGTCCTTTTGTCTCACTGCCTTGTCTCTCTTGTCCCCCAGACATCCTCACACACAATGCGATCTCTTTTCGCTGTTCCATTATTTCACTGAGTAATATTTTCCGTATGTTTGCGCTAATGTGATCTTTACTCTCATTTTTTTGAGACTTTCGAATTTTTCTACTTCCATTTTCTCTAACCTGCTCTGCATGTGTATCATGGGCCTTGCTTCCAAAGGTTGTAAGCATGACGTGACTTGTCCATCTCCCAGGACGTGAAAGTGTCTCTCTGTCTCTTTTCAAAAGATCATGTCTCGTCGCAAGATTTTTGTTTATAATAGAGAGATCTATTTTATGTAAGTGTGTATTGTGTATTTTTTGTATGTAATTTATTCTTAATTACTATTATCTAATTAAAATTTGTTTTTCTTTTCTTGTTTCTACTTCTTTGACATTTTTTGAAGCACTTTGAACTATATCCTCTGTATTGAAATATGCTATAGAAATAAATGTTGACAACACAGGGAGCAGATGCAAAGTCCTCACAGACAGTATGCAGACCAGGGGCCTCATGTATAAACGGTGCATATGCACAGAAATGTTGCGTACTCCCGTTTCCACACTCAAATCGCGATGTATAAAACCTAAACTTGGCGTAAAGCCACACACATTTCCACGGTAACTCATACCTTGGCGTACGCAATTTCTCCGATCGGTTTTGCAGACTGGCGGCACCCAGCGTCAAAGCAGTGCTACTGTTCCTGTGTGGTCACCCTTTCTTTCTTAGACCCACGTTCCTGAGGCGGGTTTATAAATACACTGAAACTAACTGCATATTGTTTATTAGTGTAATGCATCTGATTGTAATTAACCTGCAGCAATATAATGGTCCAGGGAATAGCCATAGTATTCCAAATACCATAACTGCTTTAGCGTTGTAACTCTCACTGCATCTTCTTCTTCTTTCAGCTGCTCCCGTTAAGGGTTGCCACAGCGGATCATCTTTATCCATATTACTTTCGCTGCACCACTCGGAGTATTTATATCAATGTATCTGAGTGGGGAATCACAGCAGCAGCTGATCGGAAAGAGAATTATCGGTACACAGCAAGAAGCAGACGCTGCCTGAGCCACGGCAAAATGCTTTATAGAGACTTCCCAGTACGGACTTCGCGGTTTAGAAAAGGTTTCATCCCAAGAACGGAAGCACGTAGTGATTCACACACATAGAGTACATAGAAGATCAAATACAAAATAAGGCATTTAATGTGCTACTTGAGAAACTAGTAAAATAAACGATTTTAAGATGAAGTTTATGATGTTCTACTTTAATGGCAAAATAAACTACGTGATTAAAGTGGAAATTTTGAGATTAAAGTTGACATTTTGTGCTTTTGTCCCACTGTGTGCCTATTTTTTTTGTCTGTACCCTAATAAGCTTTCATATGACACGCAGACGGTGGGCTACGACTCGCCTTTTCACGGCGACTTTGATATGTGATTTCTTTTTTATTTTGGGCACTGTGCAACTTTGTGAATTTGATCTTTCGAGTTTCTCCGACACTCTGTCACTCGATAAACTTCCTTTTGTTGATTATACCACTGTTTAAACCAACAAATAGTACGTTTTTCCTTTGCCTCCACTTGGTATTCGCTGAAATTCTTATATTTTCCCCTGTGCTTTTCCCATTGTCTTTTCACAGAAGGCTATTTATATTGATTTGCATATTCAAAGAGGCGTAATTCTGGGAGGAGTTGGGGCGGGACAGAAGGCGCGTGCATGTGCGTTACTTTTCACGCTGATCGGGATTTATGTAGTGGAAGAACGTGAAAGTTTGCGTGCGCACAGATTCCTGCATCTGGATTTTTCTGTGCGTATGCACAATCCCGCTTTTGTGCTTACGCCATGTTATAGTGTGAGTTCTACGCATGGCGTTATACATGAGGCCCCAGGACTTGAACTCTGATTTCTGGAGCTGCATGGCAGCACTGCTAACCACGGTGCTACCCACTTTCAGAATGTTCCATTTGTAACAGCAACATACTACTCATTCATTTAGGCAAGCACTACAGAATATTTAGTTTTATTGTGCTTTATAGTGTACAGCAATTTAAAGTATGTCATTTGTTTTGTTTTATTTTTCAGTAGGTATTTGGATTTTTCTTTGGTTTTGTGGGAAATTGTTTCCCATTCAAATATAAAAAACAAAGAGATGAGTCTCTCTCGAGGATTTGTCCTCAAGGCAGGGCGTTGTGAGGAAATCATGAAAAAAACCACTGCTGTCTTTCAGCTCTGAACAAGCTGTGCAAGTTGAGGGAGCTTTAAAGCCATTTTGTTAAATTCAGAGTTCTCACATGGCCATCAGCCTGAAGACACAGACAGACAGACAGACAGACAGACAGACAGACAGACAGACAGACAGACAGACAGACAGACAGACAGACAGACAGACAGACAGACAGACAGACAGATAGATAGATAGATAGATAGATAGATAGATAGATAGATAGATAGATAGATAGATAGATAGATACTTTATTAATCCCAAGGGGAAATTCACATTCTCAAGCAGCAGCATACTGACACCTGGTCAGAAGTAAGTTTATTTAATTAAATGCATCACTTAGAACTTTGTCTCAATTCAAATCACCTTGCTGACATAACAATATAAGAAACAAATGCAAAAGATTGCACACCCCTGCCAAATTATATATATTTTTCTGACAAAACAGTTTTTTTGACTGCAAACAAACTAAAGCAATTGCACTTTTATGAAAATATTAAAGTACAAGTATGATTTATTTGATAAACTAAAAAAATGTAAAAAATTAATAAAAGAGGATTTGCACAAGTGTGACACCCTTTCAATTTTAATGTCTTAGAACTCTTTAGATGATTAGTTGGGTCTGGCATGGTTTGTTAGGGGCTTATCTGGCCAAGAAACGTCATTAGGAATTGTCACCAGGGCCTAATAAATTCTCAGACTTCGCAAACATTGTGTAGCACTAAACAACCATGGGCTCTTCTGAGCAAATGAAAATGAAACTAATTGATTCCTACAAAAGCTAGAAAAGGCCATAAAAAGACATCAGAGCACTTTCAGTTTCCACAGTCAAAAATGTTAAGAAATGGCAGTTGAGGGGAACCATGGATGTCAAGATCTGGAAAACCAAGAAATCTAAGAACTAGAACAGTAGGAAGGCAAAGCATATTACTACAAAGGACCTGCAGGCAGGTTTAACTGAGAAAAGGAGTTGTGGTGCACTGTTCTACTGTACCAAGCTACTTATATGCATATGATATTCATGGAAGAGCCATTAGAAGGAAACCAATCTCATCACAAAAAAGAGTATCTTAAGAATGCAAAACAACTTCTGCATAAATCATTTTGGAACCAAGTACAGGGACAGGGACAGATGAAGTTAAAAATGAACCCTTTGTCCACAACCACAGAAGGTTTGCTTGGAGAACAAAAAATGAGCAACACTTGAAGAAAAGAACTATGTTATGAAAACTTGCCATAGTGAAGCACTGAAAGGGTGAAGGACTCCACAAATTCACACAAAAGACCACACTTGGCCTTATTTCAGGTCTGGGCCCACCCCAGACAGCCAAGCCTCAAACTCAACAGACAGGCTTCTGGCCTCTTTTTGCTCTCCAAATCCTCAAAGCAGATTGTACTTACAAAGCCTACTGTTCCATGAGAGAGGATAAAATCCATGCAGATTATGAAAGGAAGAAAGCTTGAAACACAGAGGTGGAGGAGCAGTGCAGGGAGAATGGGTGGGCGAGGTGTGAGCAGATTGAAGTAGGCTGCAAAGGGGGGTCACTAACCAGGACTTCTGTAAGATGCTAATCATCCTTACTACACAGTGTGGAGATGTGGCTGTGGATTAGCAGAGGAGAGCTGTGGGGGGAGAGCACAATTTGGGCACAAGTCAGAGCTTAGTCAATCCTAGGTGGGTCGCGTAGGTAGGGAACGATGTTTAATGACCTGAAACTCCTGATTACCCCAGGAACATCACTGAAGATGTGTCCAGGTTTGCAATGCAGTATGTGCTAAGGAAAGAAATGGAAAGGAGGAAGCCATCTGGTGGCTGCATGGTTTCACAGAATACCCTAGTCAAGACCCAGTCCAGTAGACAATTTGAGGGGGCTGCTACAAAACATAGGATATGTGAAGAAAAATAAAAAACAACCCTATGAGAATCCACCTCCACAATGGTACACCCTTGTACTTGCAGATAACCCATACATTCTGCTTTTTCCTTAAAATATATTTTAAACAGGGTCTTTTTTTATCATTGTTGTTATGTTACATTTTCCTGAGGCCTTCATAGAGGGTCAGGATATGTTACCACTGTTTTCAGATACTTTTTCCAGCTCAGCACAAGTAGTGATTTGGTCAGAAATACACCATCAGATACAAACAAGAACTGAACCGAAATGTTGCATGTTGATTAGCATAAGTAAGAATTTCACTTTATTCTGTATGTGTGCTAACAATGACACTGTAAACTTATGTGCTTAGGAACCAGAAGCCATGGGGACTAAAGTCCAGCACCTCAAATGATTACTTTAATCCAAAGTGACTCACAGACCACAGCTAAATGGTACAGGGGGTTTAAATCAGATCCTGGAGGGCTGCAGTGCCTTGCTGGTTTTCATTCCATCTGTATTTTCTTTAATTTGTAATCAATTACTGCTGCTAATGGAGCAGATAAAGTGCCATTTATCTATCAATCATATATAGCCCCTTTATCTATCTATCTATCTATCTATCTATCTATCTATCTATCTATCTATCTATCTATCTATCTATCTATCTATCTATCTATCTATCTATCTATCTATCTATCTATCTATCTATCTATCTATCTATCTATCTTATATAGCACACTTGTTTATCTATCTTTTAATTTACTCTTTTACGGGGAGTATTTTATTTTTTACATAAGGTGACCTGTTTATACTGCCAGGTCAACTGTAAATTTCAAATTGTAAGAGTGACACTCGACTGTAGTCCATTCCCAGAGGAGATTGCTGAACTTTGCAGAGCACTCTCCCACAAGACGGATGACAAGATAGCGCTCTCTCTTATCAAATCCATTTCAGTCAGGCAATTACACCACTGCACTGAGGCAAAAGCAGTTCCCAGTCTCTTATTTAATTGTGTGCATGTGTGCAGTGATAGTCTCCCTGGGACTGCCTGACCTTAAGTCACATTCAGCACTGACTGTTACCCACTTTTTTCTTGTGTGTGTTTTTTTTGATGTTATTATCACTCCGTGCTCTCTCTGTGCTTTTCAGAGGTCAAGCCTTTCTAGGAAGAGCATTTAGATTAATATGCTGATTTTGTCCTTTCGTTTCAGAGCCCTAAAATGAAATGCTTTTGACTCGCTACCTTGCATGGCCAATTAAAATGACTTTTAACAAGGAATATGGCATCACAAGTGGAAGCGACAGGGTGTTGGAAATGTTTACTGTATTGGATGAGCATTAATAGAGTCTGGTAGAGACTTTCAGCACATTTTCACATTTTTATTTAAAACACTAAATGATCTTATGTGTAATTCTGCATATCAGCTAAAGATGTTCCCTTTGGTGCTGTGATCAGTTGACTAAAAGGGCAGACTACACTGCAGCTATCCATAGTTATTACACAACTACCACCTAGTGGACAAATTGTAACTTACACACAGTACAATGTCTTCATGTGGGAATTAGAATTCCAATTGCACTTGCAGTGGCAAGCAGGACATAAAAAATATTCCAAAGACATCATCAGTACATTCCTGGGCTCATGCAATATTCTGTGTCTTACTCAGAGTGGACAGAAGTGACCCTCAGGCTCATCCTGGATCACAAGTTCAACCAAGTGGAATCGGCTCAGTGTTCCTAAAAACTGTGTTTGGCTTGCTTGCCTTTAGGAACATGGTTTAATTTGCTCTAATGGCACTTCTTTATTTTACAACATTTGAGGAGGAAAAACTTCATTCATTCATGCATTGTCAAGCACACATATCCCAAGCAGCACTGTGGGGAAGCTGATGTCCATTCCAGTAAGCATCAGGTGCAAGGCAGGAATAACATCCCTGTCCATCACACTCACTACAGCCAATTTAGTAATTCCAATTCACCTATTCTAGATGTCTTTTCAAACTTGTGTTAGAATGTGTTTGAATCTTTTTACTGACTATAATGGCCTTTCTTTTCTGATAAACGTCTGGTATTTTCTTTATGTGTGGCATCTTATTACTTAAGTCACATTAACGTATTGTATGTGTTGGATAGTGGAAAGAAGTATTTAAGCAGCTGTGTGCCATCTACTGTATTAAGGAATAAATTCACCAGAGCAAAACTGCCCAACGCTCTTTTCCTATGCATTGTCTGCTTCGTCCACATTTCTGGTACTTACAGTCTGTATGGCTGCATTGAACATGTGTGTGGAATCTTGGACTTTGAACAGTTAAAATGTAGCAGGGGGCTGGCAGAGCAGTCAGGGCTTCTATCTCAGGGGTGTGGAGTTTGTGTGACCTCCTTGTGTGCCCCCCACATCCTAAAGACATTAATGTTACGTAAAGTGTCTCGGAATTGGACCTATTTGAGTGAGGTAGCCCACCCTGGGCTTGCTTTCTGCCTTGTTGTTGGGACAGGCCTCGGCTCTCATGAACTTGAACTGAATTAAGAGAGTCAGATAAAAGGTGAGGGCTCAAAGCCAGCAGGTGATTTTAAAACTGAACACCTGAGCGCAACGCAGCACTGCTGATGTATATCAAACACATACAGTGGCTATAAAAGGTATTCACACTTGAAAGTTTTCACAATAACCTCAAATCTCAATGGATTAATTTGACGTTTTTTTGACAACAATTAACAGAAAAAGACTTTATAATGTCAAAGTGAACACAGATCTCTTCAAAGTGGTCTAAATTACTTACAAATATAAAACACAAAATAATTGATCATATACTGTAAGTAATCATCTCATACTGTGACACACCTAAATCTTCATTGGTGCAGCCAGTTGGTTTTAAATTCACAGAATTAGTTAAATGGAGATCACCTTTCTGGGGTGTTCAACTGACTGCAGTCCTAATGTACGTGGATGTGGAAGGGCCAGCTTGTAGTGAGTTAACATGGTGGACTAAACTACACAATAAAGACAAAGGAACGAGTCAAGAAAATCTGTGAGAAAAGTGACTGAAAAGCACAAGTCAGGGGCTGGAGACAAGAAAATATCTAAGTCACTGAATATCTCTTGGAGTCCAGTTAAATCAATCATTAAGAAATGGAAAGAGTATAGCAGAGCAATAAATCTGCCCACAGCAGGCCACCCACAAAAACGATGTGATCATGCATGAAGAAGATGAGTAAGGGAGACCATCAAGAGACCTATGAGAACTTGGAAGGAGTCACAAGCTACAGTCACTCAGACTGGAGAGACTGTGCAGAAAACAGCTATTGCCCAGGTTCTTCACCAGTTGCAGCTTTATGGGAGAGTGGCGAACAAAAAACACACAACATCTCGGCTAAAGAATGCTAGATGGCACCTGGAGACTCTGAAATGAGCTGGAAGAAGGTTTAATGGTCTGATGAGACCAAAACTGAGGTTTTCTTGGCCATTTGACTGAATGCTATATGTGGTGTAAGACAACCAACTGCAGATTATCAAAAACACACCATCCCCGCCATAAAGCATGGTGGTGGCAGACTCACGCTGTGTGGATGCTTTTCTGCAGCAGGCTCTGGAAGGCTTATGAGGCTAAAATTAATGCAGCAAAATATGGGGAAAGCCTGGAGGAGAACCTGATGCAGTCTACAAGAAACTTCAGCCTTGGGAGAAGATTTGCTTTCCATCAAGTCAAAGAACTCAAACAAACACTACACAGTAATGGCTTTAAAACAACAATGTTAATGTCCTGGGGTCACATTTAAAAAGCTTAGCATGGATTTGAATGTGGAAGTATTCAGACGCCAAAAAAAAGGAAAATGCATACAGCAAAAAAAAAAAAGAAATCAGATTTATGAAACTTGCTGTACACACATTTGTATGCAATTCACACTACATAAATCACAATCTCGTAAATGTGTGTATGTGAACATGTCTCAAACTTTGCCCAGTTGCCACCCTGAAACAACCATATATGGACCATTCTAATCAACCCCACACGTGTATAATGTGCACATATACCAGTAAGATGAGACAATGGCAACAAGTGAGAAGAAAGGGGAAAAAGTAAAACTCTAAAGACTGCAAGATGCAAGTTCTTGACTCTGAAGTAGAAGCATGCAGAGAACCTCTATTTGGTGGCTTAACCGCCAGTTTCACCAACAAGTGCAAATATGTTGAATGGCAATGTGTTACTGGTGCTGAGAATGTGATGAGCTCTACCAGTCACTCCATGGTTAAAATTAAACATAAAATGGTCTGACCTCAAGGCAGAAGTGAAGAAGCTGATAACTCATCACCAGCAGAGTACGAAAGCAATGGGGAGGGATTTCAATTAGCAATCCAAATACACAGATGTGGCAGCTGCAGGGAAATCAGGTACCACTTAATGTACAGTTAGGTCCATAAATATTTGGACAGACAACTTTTTTCTAATTTTGGTTCTGTACATTACCACAATGAATTTTAAATGAAACAACTCAGATGCAGTTGAAGTGCAGACTTTCAGCTTTAATTCAGTGGGGTGAACAAAACGATTACATAAAAATGTGAGGCAACTACAGCATTTTTTTGAACACAATCCCTTCATTTCAGAGGCTCAAAAGTAATTGGACAATTGACTCAAAGGCTATTTCATGGGCAGGTGTGGGCAAGTCCATCGTTATGTCATTATCAATTAAGCAGATAAAAGGCCTGGAGTTGATTTGAGGTGTGGCGCTTGCATGTGGAAGATTTTGCTGTGAACAGACAACATGCGGTCAAAGGAGCTCTCCATGCAGGTGAAAGAAGCCATCCTTAAGCTGCGAAAACAGAAAAAACCCACCCGAGAAATTGCTACAATATTACGAGTGGCAAAATCTACAGTTTGGTACATCCTGAGAAAGAAAGCAAGCACTGGTGAACTCAGCAATGCAAAAAGACCTGGATGTCCACGGAAGACAACAGTGGTGGATGATCGCAGAATCATTTCCATGGTGAAGAGAAACTCCTTCACAACAGCCAACCAAGTGAACAACACTCTCCAGGGGGTAGGCGTATCGATATCCAAGTCTACCATAAAGAGAAGACTGCATGAAAGTAAATACAGAGGGTGAACTGCAAGGTGCAAGCCACTCATAAGCCTCAAGAATAGAAAGGCTAGATTGGACTTTGCTAAAGAACATCTAAAAAAGCCAGCACAGTTCTGGAAAAACATTCTTTGGACAGATGAAACCAAGATCAACCTCTACCAGAATGATGGCAAGAAAAAAGTATGGAGAAGGCGTGGAACAGCTTATTATCCAAAGTATACCACATCATCTGTAAAACACGGTGGAGGCAGTGTGATGACTTGGGCGTGCATGGCTGCCAGTGGCACTGGGACACTAGTGTTTATTGATGATGTGACACAGGACAGAAGCAGCCGAATTAATTCTGAGGTGTTCAGAGACATACTGTCTGCTCAAATCCAGCTAAATGCAGTCAAATTGATTGGGCGGTGTTTCATGATACAGATGGACAATGACCCAAAACATACAGCCAAAGCAACCCAGGAGTTTATTACAGCAAAGAAGTGGAAAATTCTTGAATGGCCAAGTCAGTCACCTGATCTTAACCCAACTGAGCATGCAGTTCACTTGTTGAAGACTGAACTTCAGACAGAAAGGCCCACAAACAAACAGCAACTGAAAGCCGCTGCAGTAAAGGCCTGGCAGAGCATTAAAAAGGAGGAAACCCAGCATCTGGTGATGTCCAGGAGTTCAAGACTTCAGGCTGTCATTGCCAGCAAAGGGTTTTCAACCAAGTATTAGAAATGAACATTTTATTTCCAGTTATTTAATTTGTCCAATTACATTTGAGCCCCTGAAATGAAGGGATTGTGTTAAAAAAATGCTTTAGTTGCCTCACATTTTTATGCAATCGTTTTGTTCACCTCACTGAATTAAAGCTGAAAGTCTGCACGTCAACTGCATCTGAGTTGTTTCATTTAAAATTCATTGTGGTAATGTACAGAACCAAAACTAGAAAAAAGTGGTCTCTGTCCAAATATTTATGGACCTAACTGTATGCCTTTGAGTGAAATAACCACACTACTGTATTATGCTGTACGCAGTTGTCAGGCATTTCATGACAACCTTTATTATGATAGAGCTGCAGGTGAAGTAGAGACACAGGAGGACTACAGTGTAAGTGTTCCCAGCAGAGTCTTGGGTGCCACACCAAGGCCTTCTCCACTGTGTTATCAAGTTTGTCCAGCAATGGCCATGTTCTCACAGATACATTAATGCAGACACAAAGATGCACAATCACATCCATCCAAGAAAGTGAGCTGGGAGCTCAGGGGGTCCTAACTGAAAACATAACTCTGTACCTGTTTGTTCAATTTACAAATGACGCATCACATCCTTACAGTGGTAAGGGCAGCCATTTCAGTAGGTATGTAGGGAGCGAGCGGCATCATCTGGCTTCATATCAGTGAACTCAGGGGGTGGAAGATTTTTATACTTTGCCATATTACATAGCATATTGTATGCAATCACGATGCTGCAGACTTTCATTGGCTGGTAGAGCAGCCTCCCACCTGATGTATCCAGACAGCAGCACCTACATTTGAAGAGTTCTTCGATGTGCGGTATGGTAGCGCCTCGCTTCTGTGTCCTGGGGCTCGGGGAAAGGTGTGTAAGAGCCATTAGCTAGTTATTTAAGTTATATGTTTTTATTAAATATCAGTGCATAATCTATGAGAGGTTCCTATAACCCCCATAGGTTTAATTTAATCTGCATGTTTTAACTATTTCTAGCCTCTCTGACTAAACATTATTCTCAGTTAGTGATCAGCCTTGCCATGTGTAAGGCGTAGAGGGCACATGGTTTTAAACCGTGCCTTGCGTGTTTTGTATGCCAAGTAACATGAAAGAAAGTACTTAACTGAATGTGCTGAACAGTACGTTTAAAACGCACAGAAGAAGAAGTAAAGAATCTTTAAGTATAGAAACAACTAAAGTTTTACAAGAAAAGCTGAGTTTAGAGAAGATAGCATTTTTTTCTAATTTTTTGCCTTTTATTCTATGTGTGTAATAACCTTTTTTCTTTATTCTTGTGTGGATTGTTTGCTTTGAATTGTCACAAAATATTTTAAAAGGAACTTTTGGACTGAGAGATTTCTTTCAGCACACGTTTTACCCGGGCTAGAACTCGCCTTATATTCCCGTGGCTACAAGGCGTAGGGAGCCAGAGTCTAAATTGGCAGCCATTATCACCTAGGGCATACAATGACAAGACTTCTATTACAGTGAATAGTACCGGCCATGAATTTCATTTGTGTCTTTAGAGAATCACAAACTTATTCAAAGAATGACCAACGTAGCAGACACATGGAAGTATATACCACGGGTCAGGATAAAAGTTGTAGAGCTGTAGTATGTGTGTCCTTTGGGATCCATCTTTAAATCAGCTTGTGACTCTCTTGCAGTGTTTCTTAAACTATGGGTGGCGTGATGTCTACAATGGGTCACTCTGAGTCATTAATTACAATTACACTGAATGAGAATGGGTCACAGGCAGCGTGTGGAAAGCCTTGTGAAGGGTCGCTGCTTGCATGGCTGAAACAAACCTACTGGACAACGACTGGCGACTATTCTCTAAGAGGAAAAGGACAAGATGGGCTGAGATTCTCTGAGGTGGTTAGCGACAATTGGCAGTTCTTTTGTTTTTTTGTCTTGTGACCCAATTTTGCCTTTTGTGTGTCATTCTGATTCACAATTACCGTGAAGCATCATCAGAGGATCCATCCCCCTTGGGAGAATTGCCACCAAAACTTTTCCCCTTGGAGAATCACTGAATGGGGTGGGTTGTTGGTACTATTGTGATTCATGACTCAGCGTGATCCAAGTTCAGATATTACACGGCCCACAATGGGTTGTGACTCACAGTTTAAGAAACACTGCTCTTAAGGATTCTAAATCCAGCTGAAGATTGTAAAATATAAGTGGTGGGATGGTGGGTTATTTCATCAATTGCTTTTGTAAATATCTCTATGTTTTCTTTTGTTATTGCTTTTTGTATATAATTGTACAATATATATCTCAATCTTTTTCTACATCAGATCCATTTAATGTAGTAGTGAAAAAGAGAGGTGAGATAGCAAATTTAAATGGAAAGAAATAAACCCCAAATACAGTAGTGGCAGATATTTTAAATTATTAATCTCAAACGCCTGCATGTTGGTGATCACATCATACTTTATCTTTTGATGGTTAAAACTCCTTGTTCATGAACTGTAGCATAGTTAGTTTCAAATCCAAGCAGGCTGCAGTGTCAGGTATCATTTTTGATTTTGATCTCTTTCTGAACTTCCGATTCTCGTCTTGCCCTCTTGTTTTGTTTGCCTTTTTTCTAGCTTTGACCTGCTTCTGCCCAGCTACAATTCTCCAAATACAATTTTCCTCTAAAATAACCCTTTGACTCTTGTGTTGTCAAAACAGCACACAAACCCTGTACTATCCATCTGTCAAAGTCCTACCTGGGATCCTGAACACAATCAACCCCAGATTCCAAAATAAGTGAGTCAGTAGCGTTCATAACTACACAAAGTGTCAAACCTCTCATGTGGGGACAAATGGCCAGCAACCTAATCAAGCAGGTTTCTTCATCTTAATCCTCCTACTGGCCATTACTGATGTTAACAATTTCCTTCCTTTCCAGCGGGTCTGATTCATGGCCAAACACATGAGACAATTGCAATGAGATGGATTTTCCAGCATTCCTACTTGCATATCATACAGCCAACCATTAGACTGCAGCCTGCAGCAAGCCTTAATTTGGAGCCACCCTACAAAATTATGGGTCACTTAAATAAATTGCTGGCTCTATTTCCTCTGCCATGGAGAGTTCAGCAGGATTAAGAAGTGAAAATAAAACATCCAAGGTGCAAAGTGAGCCAGTAGGACATGTCAGTGCAGCAACCTGCTGAATCCTGACGGTACGACTGTGTCTGAAGTTTAATTTGCACAAAGCAGGCCTGCCAAAAACTGCAAACTGTGAAGTCGTAAGCAGCAAATATGAATCATCACTGCAATTCAGCAAATGTTTGTTGTTTTTTTTTAGAAAAGTGAGAGATACATGTTGGACATATTTGTTTAGATTTTTGGAGAAATGGCAGTAGATTATATTTGGTGGACAATTTTAGCATATAGTGTGCTGGCATATTTAATATCAACAGAACTTGAAAATTCTGAAGAAAAAAAAAAACTATTCATAGGACAGCGTAAGCTGCAGAAAAATCCAAATAAAATGCAGACCAGACTGAAATACAAAAATATGAAGTGGTAAATCTTAAGTGGGTATACTGTATTTGCCGTGAGGCTTTATATTATGTCCCTTAGTATAACATTAATCACTGTATGACCCAACATGAACAACTGATAAACTATGTCCTGGTAAATTGTATTTTCGTAAGCTTTCATCTGTAGTAATCCAGGCCATAAACATTTCATGTAGCAAACACGATCACTGGGGGTTCATTTGAAAGTTAGAGCATTCGGAAAGTGTGTTTCCCCAATACGCTTGTTGCATTTCTATGTTTGTATTTTGTTATTTCAGATAAAAGATCTCTGTGTTCCACTTTGTTTGTGAGAAGGCAGATTTATTAGAAAAGGGGCACAGAGACAAGACATAGTCAAAATAATCACACAAAGTGTAGGACCAAAATATACTGTGGTCAAAACCAATGAGAAAAGCCCAAACTGAAGTCAAGAGTCATAAATTTCTTTTACTGGGAATCAAGAGACAAATGAAGTTCACATGCAGTCTCTCATGGAATTTATCAGCCATCTTGGATTCCAGGAGGTGCACTGTGCTGAACTTTAAGCCACTGCTGCATTGGCGGCAACACTGGTTCTGGCTGTTGTGATTTGGCAGATCAAATGACATTTTTAAAAGCAACCAGGAGAAGGACATAGATGGAAACAAAACTAAACTGGAACCAAAAGACAAATATCAAACATCAAAACCCAATATGCTAACCCAACTTGTAGAGAAAAAAAGAAATCAGGAGAAAACTGTCAAGCAACCCACTTTAAAACACATGCACTTTGAATCTGAGACAAACAGGAAGTGTCCACTCTGACCTTTATGTGTTTGACCTTTAATGTCACGCATTGTAACATCCCGATTGTAACCAGTCAACATGCAACCAAATGATCAGAAAATGGTGGCACCCGAGAGAGCCAAGATGGCATTGTGGAGGGCTGCAAAGATATTTTTAACATAATTAAAACAAAGTGAAAACAAAAAAAACCATAAAGCAGATAAAGAATGTGCACATGATATAAAGAGCTGCAGTGTGCCAAAAAGGCTAGCATTAACAAGAGAAAGAGAAAGAAAAGCTTTTAAATGAATCCTATTATAACAGGGCCCTGCCAGCCAGATTCCCTAGCACTTGCACTATACAAAATGGCGTTGGGGAAACAATGCACAAATCATTTAGCTACTTTATATACATCTTGAAATCAAAAGATATTATCAAAATGACATCTACATACTTCAAAATCATAAACTGGTGATAGATAGATAGATAGATAGATAGATAGATAGATAGATAGATAGATAGATAGATAGATAGATAGATAGATAGATAGATAGATATCCCCAGGGGAAATCTCGCTTTTTACATGAGCTCAATAAATATATAAATATTATTATAACAAACAACAACCTCCTTCTCAAATTCACACAATAATGACTAAAAGGGAAGAAAACTAAAAGGAAAGAAAAACATCTGACTTGGCTAAAGATAAGAACAGTACTCACAGTCACAGTGATCCATTATAATGGCGTACGGCTGTAGGCAGCCCCCTTAGCATTTCTTGACACACCTCTGCTGAAAGTCCTCAGTGTTTCTGTGCCATATGGATGATGTGCAGCAGTGTTCATAATGTTTTGTCTTTATTCTCTCATCCACTACTACCTCCAGATGCTCATGAGTGTGACTTATGGCTAACTCTGTGTTCTTAATTTAACCTGTTGATTTGGTGGGCCTCTCTTGAAGTGATGCTACCAGCCCAGCACACTGCAGCACAGCACTGGGTGCCACAGAGTTTTTGAACATGCACAGTATGTCATTATCCACATTAAAGGGGTGCAGTCTCCTAAGAGCAAAGTGTCTGCTCTGTCCTTTCTTATATAGCTCCTCTGTGTTACTAGACCAGCCCAGCCTGTCACTAATGTGGACCCCCCAAGTATTTGTAGCAGTGCACCAGCTCCATATTTAACTCCCTGAATAATGTCGAGGCTCCTTAGTGCAGTGAAAGTCTTTAACCAGTTTCTTGGTTTTGCTGATCAGGGACGTTCTTAGGTTTTTGGGGGCCCTAGGCATGGAGCGTAGGTAGGGGGCCCCGGAAGGGGGTGGTCCGCCCCCCTCCGGAGCTGAGGATAAAACTGAATTGTGAAGTTGCAAAATGGACCTCAGACGAGAGATTTATGTCCCTGCCACTAGTGTTAAGGATAGAACCTTCATCTTTGCGAGCGACAAAGTTCAACAGAGCTCCTCTTTGCGAAGCAATAAAAGCCTGTTCAGCGGCACCAGACTGATGAGCTCGCTTCACTTTCAAACAGGGAGGACAAAATCAAGTTGCGTTATTAGTTAATGATTACGCACTTGTACATACAAAAAGACTGATGGTACAGTAGACCACAGACCAGTGTTCTTGATTATATTAGTGCCAGATAGAACTCGTCAACATGTATACACAGACTAACGATAATGCGACTAGTTGACGGAAAAGATAGCCTACATGTATAATTATAGCAGAGCAGACGGAGGGACGGAGCAAACCACCCACTGTCGAGTCACTTTGTGGAATGGTTTTTATCTTCCCAGCTTCCACTATTTATAACGTGATCGATTTGTTCCACAGACGCTTGGAGGCAGGCGAGGTGGATGATCAGTGCCCTCCACCCCCCATCACTCCGTCACCTCGATTCTGCCTGTCATCGTCACTGTTACCTCTTTGCTCATGCGTAACCATATTGATAATTCCACCACCAGAGAAAATTTGTACTTCTGAAATATAAAGACCTGTAAGTTGTAGGCTATTTGGTTAAAAAAAAGCACCCAGCGGGATCCCCTTGGCAGTGGGGGCCCTAGGCGGTCGCCTAGTTTGCCTATGCCTAAGAACGGTCCTGTGCTGATGTTAAGCTGCAGACAATTCTCTTTGCACTGTGATGGATTGCCGACTTCTTATTCCGGCCCTCACCCCCAGGCCACCAGGAGGAGCTCTCCCAACAACATGGACGTGCCCCGAGTTCCAGCAGGGCCTCATGGACTATGTAGTTTTTATACACAGCCCTGCTGGATACCTTGGGGACCACGGGGAGTCGCTGTCGGGAAGTCCGTGGACTTATGTGTGCCCTATAACCTGGAAGTACGTCCTGGTCACGTGAGCAGGAGAGATGACGTGCTTCCAGGTTGAAGATAAGGACTGTTTACACTGACCTGGAAGGAATAAGGAACTGTGGACTGTTGGGCAGGAACACCTCCGGGTCAGGGTGTATAAAGGACTCTGGGAAGCCCAGACATTGAGCTGAGCTGGGAGGTAGGGTGGCTAAGTGTCTGGGCGAGGAGGATTGGTTTGTGATTAGTGTTTGATTAAGTATATGAGTAGTGTGGAGTGGAGGGTGCTTGGTGCACTGTACGATTACAAAATAAAGAAGTCTTGCACTTTCATCTGGTGTTTGGAATGGTACCTGAGGGTTCAAGAGGTGGACGAAAGCCTCTACTGCTACAGCACCAATAAACAGAAATCATCCACCTGACTCCTGTACTCTGTCTCAGATCAGAAACATGACAACAAAGTTAGAAAAAAATGAAATCAACCTACTTCATAACACTCTCGGCCATCACAATTCATACTACTTGTACACTGACTCACTCACTCGGATCAACTTGGAAGAATTCAAATTTGCCACACACAGTGCAAAGTAGAAAACAATGATAGCTTGACAGCAATAAGACATTTACACAATTTATCGTCAGTACAAATCTTTTGAATGTTACAGTAATGCCATTCCTTTCGTCGGTTTTGTTTGCAGTTTCTGTTTCTTTGAATCCAGCTTCCCATGCACATACAATAGACTTTATATGCCACTGGCCTATAAGGAACACTGTCAGGGAGGACTGGAATGGCTTTGAAGGTTCAAGTATTCTCTAGGGCTGGTGATGTGCCACTAGGAGGTTTCTCGTGTTAAAACTAATGTCTCTCAGAGTGATTCAGACAGAATACGTCTTGCCATGCAGGACTGAGAGCTGACTCATCTCTCATCAAGCTTTTAAACTGCTTACATATTTTCCTATTGAGTCTTCTGCCAATGAAATGGCCTATTTATATAAACCACTGACATGTTGTTGTACTACATCTACAATATGGAGGACATTTAGAGCACCCAACAGATTAATAAAGTGGAGAAGCCAAAGGGCTCAAACACTCAATGACCAACTACACTGTCTGTCTTAACTTGCAAGTTTGAAGTTCTGAATTAAAGTCACTCCCCTCCGCTGTATCTGTTCCTTTGACAACCACAATATTACGCTGACCCACTTACTGAGCAGTTCAAGAGGAGGCACTTCGCCTCACGCTCACTCACGGTAGCTATTTTGAACTAAAGAGTTTCCAAGCATAAAGTCCTGAACGATGACTCAAAATGCCCACTACCAGAGGGAAACTGCCAACTTCTGCTAGGCACACAACGGGCAATGAAGAATCTTTAAAAAATAAAAGATTTAATTTTCACAAATGCTCCATTCACAAAAATATACTCTAGGCACAGAAAGTAATCCTAAAAGTGAACAAAGTTATCAAAGAGAGGTTAAAAACCAGAGAAAAAGGTCATAAAATCCTGTAAATTGCAAAAGATATCAAAAGAGCAAAAACACAGGAGGACTCACCAACATCCTAGTGCAGGGGTGGCAAACTCCAGGCCTGGAGGGCCGCAGTGGCTGCTGGTTTTCATTCTGACCCTTTTCCTAATCAGTGACCAGTTTTCACTGCTAATTAACTTCTTTTTCCCTTCATTTTAATTGCTCTGTTTTTAAGGATTCAGTGCTCTGAATTGATTATTTTCCTCATTAAATGACAGCCAAACAGAAATGAAATGTAAAACAAGTCAACAGTTGACCAGCTAAATTGGGGCTTCAAACTCCAACTAATTTCACTCCAACCAGTTCCTCAATGAGAAGCCAATTCTTGCTGTTAATTAAACTCGTTATTTATTTCCATGGCTTATTGCTGCTCTCATTCTCACACAGCAGACATTTCCATAACTGTTGATTTTCTCTTTTTTCTAAGAACACCGTCAACATGTTTTGGGGACCTGAGAGATCAACCTTACTGAGACCTTCACCTTTCTTTATTTTCAGACATTGTGGGATGGGCACAGGTGAGCTGGTTATGTGGCGGCTTGTTTTGTGTCTCATTATTGTTTGGCAGCTAATTAAAGAAAAAGAAACAACTAAGGGGCCTGAATCAAGTTAATTAAAATTAAAGCAAAAGAAGTTAATTAGCAGCAAAAACTAATGAAGAAGATGGTTAGAATGAAAATCTGCGGCCACTGTGGCCCTCCAGGACTGGAGTTTGCCACCCCTGTCCTAGAGAATTCACAATGAACCATATGGGACTGTGGGTTTTTCTCAGCCTTTATAGCGCTGAGGGCAGTCCCTTGATGAAGGTAGGCAGGTGCCCCTCCTCTTGGGGGCCTATTAACAAAATATACAACATAAAAGAAAATACATATAAAATGATACCAATAAGTAAGGAGACCCGGGTTCATTTCCCGGGTCCTCCCTGCGTGGAGTTTACATGTTCTCCATGTATCTGCATGGGTTTCCTCTCACAGTCCAAAGACATGCAGATTAGGTGGACTGGCGATTCTAAATTGTCTCTAGTGCGTGTGCTGGGTGTGTGTGTCCTGTGGTGGGTTGGCGCCCTGCCCGGGACTGGGTCCTGCCTTGCACCCTGTGTTGGCTGGGATTGGCTCCAGCAGACCCCATTGACCCTGTGTTCGGATTCAGCCGGTTGGTAAATGGATAGATAGATGGATGATACCAATAATATTAACATAAATGAATCAAAAATTTAAAAATACCAGGCGGGGAGGAGCGCTCTGGCTGAAATACAACAGTGGCTTTAAGGCCATGCCTAAGTAGACAAGATTTTCCAAATTCCAGAGATTTTCAGTCATAGCCTTCATTTACATAATCTTAGGGAGTTGTAGGCAGTTGGCGACGTGCTCCCAGAAGGCCAGTTGTCTAGTGTGACATAACCACAGACTCACTGCAATATAATCAAACAGGTTTGTGTTTGTCTTAAGTCATGTGGCCATGAGAGATGACAACCAATGAATTCTCATCTCTGGAAGTACAATGCACATAATGCAGCACCAAAGAATAAGAAACGCACTTGGGTGTTTTAACCTCACAAACAGCAGAGAAGCTTGTCAGGGTGTTTTATGTACCACCACAGAATGTAAAAAAGAAAAAGGGCTCAGATTGCGGCTGAACTTGTTGTACCTGTTAACCCTTCAGCTCTGTCTTGAAGCACACTATATTGGCTGTAACAAAAAAGAGTAAGCTGTCTGGGAAAGTTGGCACACAGAGGCTAAATATGACATGCCCAGACGTTTTCAATTGTTTAAATTGACATGGCCTGGCAACAAGTTCAGCAGCTGCAGTTGGCAAAGCTGACATACCCAATGACTAGAACTTGTGTAATGTGACATTAGCTTTACTTTGTAAGTCTGTTCTTGGTTTTGATTGTGTTTGTTTTCGTTTCTTTGATGCTGCTCTTGAAGTACGCCTTTGTTCATATTTTTTCCTGCTGTAACTGCGATCTGCACCTGCAGCTTCTTTGACTGGTCTACAGCCTGCATAACAGTTGGGATGATTTGCTGCTGTATATCTAGTAGAATTAAAGTGTTCAAGCTAACATTTGGAGTAATGCCATATAGGCAGAGGTGTAGTGATAAGATGGGCAAGGCAATCAGTTGCCTGGAGGTCTCCAAACTGGGATAGGACCCCCGTGGTTGTCTGTTTACATATGTAATGATTGCATCAACAAATTTGTGGGAACCCCACTTGAAGCATAGTATGGACACACTAAAATGATACAAGCGAAAACCCCTCTAAGCGGGACCCCCAATTTCTGTTGAGAGAGTGTTTGCGACGAACGTTTTTTTTTTAACAACATTAAATGTAATCTGAGAAGTTTTCATAAATCATGAACAGGATTTACATGTCTGGAAGCAAGAACTGGATTGACTTGTTTGTTCAGACAATTTGTCCATTTCTGAATCGGCTGTAGTCAGCCTCCCCACTGTAGTCATTGAGCAACCAAAATCAGCAGCACCAACTCAGCCACAGTGTTGGGTGGGTAACAATGAGACGGGGGTCCTAGAAGTCAAAATTTAGTCCTCGGGCAGTTCTGACTCTTCCTATCACTGTGGCCACTGGTGAAAGAAGTTTTTCACCTTTAAAGCTGATTAAATCTTACTTGATAGCCGCCATGTGCTGTGCTAGGAGACGCCTTCAGCCCTGGAGTGCAATGTTTGAAGGTCTGTGGACCTGGAGACTACAGTGTCTGCATCTGCTGAGGCCAAAGGCCGAACACAGCAGTGCTGAAAGTTACAGTAATACCTTTCAGAGCCTTTTGATTTTTAAATGTCTATTATATGCACTTTTTAATTAATATTTTCAAATAGTACAATGTGCAAACTTATTTCTTTTTTATAACCATGTGCACCTTGCATTTAGTTACTTTTCCACTCATTTATATTCTTAAAATTGATTCTATTATTGTTTCATCCATTCATTATCCAACCCGCTGAATCCGAACACAGGGTCATGGGGGTCTGCTGGAGCCAATCCCAGCCAACACAGGGCACAAGGCAGGAACCAATCCTGGGAAGGGTGCCAACCCACCGCAGGACACACACAAACACACCCACACACCAAGCACACACTATGGCCAATTTAGAATCGCCAATCCACCTAACCAGCATGTCTTTGGACTGTGGGAGGAAACCCACACAGACATGGGGAGAACATGCAAACTCCATGCAGGGAGGACCCGGGAAGCGAACCCAGGTCCCCAGGTCTCCCAACTGCGAGGCAGCAGCGCTACCCACTGCGCCACCGTGCCGCCCTTCTATTATTGTTTTTCCTATACAAATGTTGAAAGTTACAGCTAAACTTTCACAGGCCATTTTTTGTTACTTCTTTAAAAAATATGTATTATGTGCACTTTTCAATTTATTTTTGTAATATTATAATGTGCAATTTCTATATATTTTTATTTCTACGTGCACCTTACATTTATTTGCATTTATTGACTTTTTTATTAAGATTTTTTTCTTATTTATTCTAGTATTGTTTTTCTTGCAAATGTACTTATTGTGTTTTTTTTTTATATAATCAATTTTGAACAAAATAAAGGATATATTTATATTAAATTCTAAAAAGTTAATCTTATTAATTTAGACTATGTGCTAAAATAATGGTAATAAATGTTAGCATGTCAGGACTCTTGAGTTGGAGGGCGTCATGGAGTTTTTTTGTCCAGTTTCCCAGAGTCCCTAAAATTGCCTCTGCATATAGATGAAGACAAGGGTATGCAATGTAGATGGTGCTCACTTTGAAAATCATTATAGAAAACTAAGATTCAGTCGATTCCAAAATATGGCGAGTTTTCATTTTTTGGAAAAATTTAATACGAGGGTTGATTGAAAAGTAACAAGACTGTCCTGTTTCTCTTTCAAGAAGGCAGACATGGGAGTGCTGTGCAGGTGTTGGTGAACTCCTTACATTGACATCTGAGAACCTGCAGTTGGACTGCTGTATTCTTCAGAATTCTGTCACACTGAGTGCAAGCACTTCGTATGCGTCATCAGGGTGGATGAAGAAGACGTCCCTGTGAGAGTATGGAAGTAGTGTGTGATTGAATTTTGTGTTAAGTTTGGAAAGAGCAGTAGTCAATCTCTTGAAATGTCACGACAAGCATACAGTGATGAAAAGATTAGCCATGCTGCTGTATTTCAATGGTGGAAGCACTATAAGGTCGGCAATGTGCAAGTTAATGACAAAGCATGTTCGGGACACCACAATTTACCCCAGACTATTCTGCATACTGTCTCCATAACCATCCATCCTCCAAAATTTTGCACAATCCAAAAGTACCTGAAGAAGATAACAGTCGAAGCACTGAGGGGATCTCAGCTAAGAATGAGAGAGAGTTAGATCAAGACTAAGCTTAAAAAGAAGTGGAGTCAGGCAGTAACAAGAAGAAAACCAGAAAGGAGAGGTAGAAAAGGGGACACACAAGGAGGTCCAAACACACTACAAAAGGGCTGCCTGAGCAGTGCCCGAGTTGTGCGCTTTGGTCACATTTGTTCTTTTCTTTTCTTTGTCCCTCCCTTCACCTGACTGCAGAGCAATTAACATTGTGAGGCAGAGACAGTCAGAGAAGGGTGGATCCAGGGTGGAGTCCAAGGCAGAAGGCCCTAGGCTGACACTTAATCAGTTCAAAACAGCAGCACTCTTGCTCATTTTGTCTGTTGTGACTAAATGAAATAAACAACATGATAGGCTGATTAGGTGTCCAGGAACAGATTTTAGGAAGAAACCACGTGCAGACATTAATGACATAATCATATCACATCAGACATTCTTGACATGATTGAAACACTTTTCCTGAGACAAAATTGGACATTCGCACCAATAGGAGATACTGTCCCACCTGCACCTCACTACCCTGACCACAAGCCACCAAGTTACCACTGCAGAAAGATTAGTGGGCTAGCAGGCTGACCACACGGCCAGTCATGTGCAGCATCACAGTGCAGAGACTGAAAACCCAGGAAGGGAAAGCTGGCAACAAAAGAAGCGTCTGGCAAAGAGGAGTGACAGAAGGAGCCTTCTAGCAACACAGCATGGTCGCAGGGGACACCCAAGTGTTTGTGTCAGACTCTGTGAGAAGCAGACGCCGTGTGATCCAGACTCGCCAAGAGGAGCTGCCAATCGCCAGCTGCGTCCTTTGTGCAAGAGTCGACTGGAGCCGGGCTCTGGCTTAGGAAGGACGCTCTGCAATCAAACGACTGCTAACCATTCAGCATTTTCTCTTTGTACTTTCACTTCTTTAATTATGTTGACTGATGATGTCTCAAATTTGACTATTAGGCTAAGTGGCATCTGGAAAATACGTTTTGGATATCCACAAAAGTAAAGGTACAAGGAAGGCAAAGCATGTGACACATGATCACACATTTCATGAAACACTAATGTGCTGCTGTATTATCAAGCAGTCAGTGGGACTCACCACATTCGCTATGAGACCTAGACATACTCGCACTTAAGCCCTGGTTATGAGTGATGCCTGCACAGACTCTCACTCCTCACAACGTCAAATAGCAACTTGCTAGTTTCAGCATGAATGATGCATGGGGGCAAATATAATGTAGACCTTAAAGGCTGACACACCTTGGTCCCCGAGAAAAAAAATAGACACAAGTAGGCTGACACACTCTGTGTCCCACATATTACCTAAACATTAAAGTCTGATACACCTTGGACCATGAGAATATCCTAAAGACATTGTTGTACAGTGCATCCAGAAAGTATTCACAGTGCATCACTTTTTCCACATTTTGTTATGTTACAGCCTTATTCCAAAATGGATTAAATTCATTTTTTTCCTCAGAATTCTACACACAACACCCCATAATGACAACATGAAAAAAGTTTACTTGAGGTTTTTGCAAATTTATTAAAAATAAAAAAACTGAGAAATCCCATGTACATAAGTTTTCACAGCCTTTGCTCAATACTTTGTCGATGCACCTTTGGCAGCAATTACAGCCTCAAGTCTTTTTGAATATGATGCCACAAGCTTGGCACACCTATCCTTGGCCAGTTTCGCCCATTCCTCTTTGCAGCACCTCTCAAGCTCCATCAGGTTGGATGGGAAGCGTCGGTGCACAGCCATTTTAAGATCTCTCCAGAGATGTTCAATCGGATTCAAGTCTGGGCTCTGGCTGGGCCACTCAAGGACATTCACAGAGTTGTCCTGAAGCCACTCCTTTGATATTTTGGCTGCGTGCTTATGGTCGTTGTCCTGCTGAAAGATGCACCGTCGCCCCAGTCTGAGGTCAAGAGCGCTCTGGAGCAGGTTTTCATCCAGGATGTCTCTGTACATTGCTGCAGTCATCTTTATCTTTATCCTGACTAGTCTCCCAGTTCCTGCCGCTGAAAAATATCCCCACAGCATGATGCTGCCACCACCATGCTTCACTGTACGGATGGTGCCAGGTTTCCTCCAAACGTGACGCCTGGCATTCACACCAAAGAGTTCAATCTTTGTCTCATCAGACCAGAGAATTTTCCTTCTCATAGTCTGAGAGTCCTTCAGGTGACTTTTGGCAAACTCCAGGTGGGCTGCCATGTGCCTTTTACTAAGGAGTGGCTTCCGTATGGCCACTCTACCATACAGGCCTGATTGGTGGATTGCTGCAGAGATGGTTGTCCTTTTGGAAGGTTCTCCTCTCTCCACAGAGGACCTCTGACAGCTCGGCCAGATCTAGGAAGAGTCCTGGTGGTTTCGAACTTCTTCCACTTACAGATGATGGAGGCCACTGTGCTCATTGGGACCTTCAAAGCAGCAGAAATTTTTCTGTAACCTTCCCCAGATTTGTGCCTCGATACAATCCCGTCTCGGAGGTCTACAGACAACTCCTTTGACTTCATGCTTAGTTTGTGCTCTGACATGAACTGTCAACTGTGGGACCTTATATAGACAGGTGTGTGCCTTTCCAAATCATGTCCAGTCAACTGAATTTATCACAGGTGGACTCCAATTAAGCTGCAGAAACATCTCAAGGATGATCAGGGGAAACAGGATGCACCTGAGCTCAATTTCGAGCTTCATGGCAAAAGCTGTGAATACTTATGTACATGTGCTTTCTCAGTTTTTTTATTTTTTAATAAATTTGCAAAAACCTCAAGTAAACTTTTTTCATGTTGTCATTATGGGGTGTTGTGTGTAGAATTCTGAGGAAAAAAATGAATTTAATCCATTTTGGAATAAGGCTGTAACATAACAAAATGTGGAAAAAGTGATGCGCTGTGAATACTTTCCGGATGCACTGTAATTCTGTATGTTGGCTTGTTATTAATGCTTTTTATTAATGGTTGCTTCCCATTATGGGTTTCTGAGGTACTGAATCTGACTTTTGCATTTACCTTTACAGTAATAATTTTTATCAGTTATTAGAAATAATTTTAATGCATTTTTGTTGTAATCTCATGTTGCTGCTGCTGCGGGTTGCTATTTTATGCAACATTGAAAGTGTTGTGGTCGACATTGTTAATGTGCTCCTACAAGAACCGGCGCATTGGATGTGCCACTTAAATGAGTGGACAGGCATTAAAAGAAAAACCTCTCTTTGTGCTTTTGTTAGTTATGTTATTAATATTTCCTGGTTCCTGACTTTTGCGTTGATTTCTCTTACTACGATTTTTGAGTTTAGATTTGAGTATTGACGTTCGATGGGACTTTTTGCTCATTTCTGTTTCCACTACTGGACATCCCTTTAAATGTATTAGCTGTTGTGGTCTTGGAAACCCAAAGCATACAATTCCCCATGAGTTTCTAAAACACTTCCAAAAAAAAGCACACTGGAAGGGATATCACCATCAGACACTGGTGTGCACAGCACATGGGAAGAAGGGGCAGTTGCCCCTGTCCTTTTTGTTGAATGTAAACACATGTCCTTATGAGACAATATATATTCATATTTTACAGCTAAACTGCGCTGCTTTTATTTTTTAATTTTGAATCGCTGCAACTTCACTACTTCTGTCATCTTCATAAAAGAATGGATGTCGGCCAGGCAATGCACATTCAGCTAAACTGATGATATGTGAGTGCTACTAGATTGGGATGGTTTTATTATAATTACAATCCATCTTCTGATTCCATCTTACTGTAAAATGGCTACCGTCCTGTGCCCGGGCCAGTATATCAGCATTGCTCTGTACAGAATATTTGCATGTGAACTTCAAATGCAGTTCCATGTAGTTTGCCTGAGCAAACCTAAAACAGTGTTGTGACCTTTCTATCAAAAAGCTTGCAGTTCCAAAAATGACGATATTAGCTCTCCAGGGCAGTTGCAACAGAGCCTGTAGATATAAGGTGAGAATGTGCAACTAAAGAGAAGTGGCAAATGAGCATAGGATTTAAACTCAGCACACCAGATTGTGAAGCAGCAGTGCTGACCACTGTGCCACGTATGGGTCATGTCCCTAAAGTCCTAGAAAAAGTCATGACTTTCAGGGTTCAAAAAGGCTAATGGAACGGCAAAGTGTTTTGATACTCGTACTGTATTATCGCATATCTGTTTTTCTTTGTTTATACGACATCACTGGAAGTTGCCACTTGACTATGATTGCTGCAGAAATTATGCTGCGGAAGTGTCAATATTTAAAGGTCGTAGTCATAGCTTGCATGATCCTTCCTTAAATACTCCGCTTTCCACAACTTTAATTTGCATAGTTAGTTTCTTATTCACGTAGGCCCTAGTGCTAGGTTTTGGTTTTAATGTCATTTTACTACTGACTTTTGATTTACGTCTTTGCCCCTTTTATTTTTGTTTTCCATTTCAAACTTTGATTACCACAGCTTTCACTTTTGCTTTGTCTGACCACACCTTTGTCCTTGTTAACCACCCCTTCTGACATATTCTGTGTCTCAACAGTTTGGACCTCACGTGGCCATGCCCCCCAAGTGAACAGGCACAGCCCATTGAAATAAGAGCTACACAAACCACAGAGATTACATCTCATAGCTGGACTAGGAACACCTGCCGATCTTCCGGGAAGAGCAGGCATTAGGGCAGGGGAAACAGAAGCTCGGCCTTTTGAGTCATCTTGTTGCCAATTAAACCTTTACAGCAGGGGTGTCGAACTCCGGGCCTGGAGGGCCGCAGTGGCTACAGGTTTTCATTCTAACCCTTTTTCTAATCACTGACCAGTTTTCACTGCTAATTAACTTGTTTTCCCGTCATTTTAATAGCCCTGTTTTTAAGGATTCAGCCCTCTGAATTGATTTGTTTCTTCATTAAATGGCAGCCAAACAGAAATGAGACGTGAAACGAGCCAACAGATGAGCAGCTAAACTGGGATTTCAAATTCCAACCAATTTCACTCCAAACAGTCTCTTAATGAGAAGCTGATTCTTGCTATTAATTAAGCCCGTTATTTAATTCAATGGCTTGTTGCTGCTCTCATTTCCAAATTTGTTGATTTTTCTGTTTTTTCTAAGAACACCGTCAAAATGTTTTGTGAACTGAGAGATCAACCTTACTGAGACCTTCACCTTTATTTATTTTCAGATATTGTGTGATGGGCACAGGTGAGCTGGTCATATGGTGGCTTGTTTGATGTCTCATTATTGTTTGGCTACTAATTAAGGAAAAAGACAATTAAGGGGTCTGAGCCAAGTTAATTAAAACTAAACCAAAAGAAGTTAATTAGCAGTAAAAATGGCTCACTAATGAAGAAGATGGTTAGAATGAAAACATGCAGCCACTGCGGCCCTCCAGGCCTGGGGGGTATTTTTCGTACGTCGCTTAAATCATCTGAGATCAGGTGCCTCATCTTGGATAAGTTAATGCCGGTGACACTCATCCAGATAAGTCGGTTTTTCAAACACAACCATGTGTTAGATTAGTGTAGCTGGATCTAATCATACGAGATGAATGCGCGCGCCCGCGCTGAGTGAAAAGCCCATATATATTGAGTCTAGAAAACATGATCAGCAAGTCTTTGATAGGCTGTAACAAAATGACGAAAGAAGGGGTGCATTTTTTTTTCACACAAGCGGCGCAAGACCTTTCAAGATTTAATATGCACAAGGGGTAACACTGCAAAAGCAGCCCAGACCAGAAAAGACGGCTGGCAAAAAGTGGCCGACAAATTAAATGCTAAGTAGTGTGCATTGTACTTACTGAATGCAGCGTTTTATTTCCTATGTGTCAGATTAATTATTATTTAATATGTCATAATTCCAGATCAAACGTGAGCACAAGGAGAACACGGGAACAGGTTAAAGTGAAGTACAAGAATATACTTCAAACTGGTAAATATTGGTATATAACTATTTAAAGAATTGTTGACATTAATAATCATATGTAATATATAAAACATTAATTGTAAAGCTAATAAGAAGGCAGACAAGCAAAAAACAGGTGGAGGTCCACGCGGTCCAGACCTAACCCCTGCAGAAGAGTTGGCTCTCCAGCAAAATGCCCACCGCCCTGTTTCTGAGGGTATTCCAGGGGGAAGCTCCTCCTCAGAACCAGTGGCAGGATGCAGTGGTCACTTCATTTCAGGTAAAGGATGGTCATTGCATATATTTGTCCTCCATGTGTGCCATAGGTATGTTCCATATAGCCCTCTTTTTTGTTGGGTCAGTTGCAGGGAATGTCATATCCCTTGAACCTGTGTCTGACCAACGAGATATTGACGAAGGTCAAATATTTGATGAAGACACTGTGTCTGATTATTCATCAGGAGGAGAGGTATGTTTTCCAAATAATGTTTGATCAAACTCCACTCTGATCAGTCCCATGTGCCCCAATCACATTTGGAAATCCTGGTAATGAGAATGTTAGGCTGATTGAGATTCTTCATGGAACTGTGGGTGTTTTTACTTGTGTATTACCTACCTGCAATGGCATGAAACGCCTCTTTTATTGTCTGCACACGCAGGTGTCCAGGAAACACTATGAAAACCTGAAAGAAATCTTTCAGAGCCAAACAGACTTTATGAATTGCCTGGCAAACTGCACTTTTAGTGAGATTTTCCGCATTGCCAACAGTATATAAAAGAAGTGCCACTTGTAAAAAAAATCTCAAAGCAATGCATACTGTCTGTGTGGTTGTGAGAGCCCGACTTCGCCGAGTTTGACTTCGAATATAAGGTGCTAATAAATCTTTGAGGTACAATATTCCCCCTCGGCTAAAGCGGTATTTTTTGAAAAGAATTTCTTCCGGGAGCAATAAAGGATCTTGCCAATCGTGCAAAACCCTCCCTCTATTATTCTCTTCGTATAATTTGTGCACCAATATCAATTGGTCGCTCATTTGTGAACGGCGAAGCCATGACTGGATGACTTCCACGCACCGTCACCGATTACGTGTGTAAACTAATCCTTGTTTACGTAGAACAAACCTGCTCCGAGCAGGTTTGAGGATTAGGATGTGTTGCTATGACAACACTTCCAGCAAGAGTTTCGAAAAACCGACAGATCCACGATCAGGCCAAATCGTCAACAATTACATCCCGCTAAACGACTAATCCATGTACGAAAAATACCCCCCTGTGCTTTACAGGGACAAACATAACATTACATTCTCAAACTCCCCCTGTCATGAAAGAGATGAGGCTTACATGGGTCAATGACAACCCTGGATTTCTACTCTCTGGTGGCTCCCAGAAGCCCTGCATTACCAAACCAAATACCTGGCCCATTATACTAAGTCATATCTAAGAATTTTTTTACGGAGTAAAGGATAACCAGGGCAAGCTTACCAAAGATGTATATATAGTCAGGCAGAAGACAAAAGATCAAAATGAAGAAATCAAAAAACATAATTGAGCAACCAAAAAAGGAGAGATGTTAATCAGGTCAAGTCAATAAGGAAGCTGTGGCCTGCAGGGGGTGCACCAGCTCCCCAAACCCAAAGTAGTGGCAGCGGGCTCCTTTAATCCTGCACTTCATTTCTGGTGGCTTCTCAATCTGGTTCAGAAGCACTTCTGGGTGAAGTGAAAGCCCAACAAAGTATGGCCTCGCAATCCCTGCAGCACCCTTGGAACCCAACAGGGCTGTGCTGAACTCCAACTCCTATGGAGCCTTGTGGGAGTCTGGGGGAGATAATGCCCTGTATGTGTTCTCTCTCCAGGTCCTTCCATTACACAGGCGCCCCAGCCATACGCCACAAAGCACAAACCCACCGCTTGGGCCTACATACAAAAGAAGCGAACTATGCCATGAGAACATTTTACTGGTTGTTTAATCACTAAGGGATAATATATGCTGTGACTGTGTCCTATTTATATCGTAATCTATGTGATCTTATTGGTGCAATGATTGTTGTTTTGTTGTGGGGGTGTCACAGGGAGACCCCACTGCACCTGTAAAATTCCCAGTTTAACCTCTTTCCATTTTGCAGTCAGGCTGCAAAATCTTTCACATACACTGATCACTGAGTGACCAAACCAGGATTGACTACACGTGTCATTTATTATTAATATTAAGTTTTAAACATAAATGTCCTTAATTCCTAAAATGTGCCTGAAGCTGAAGCAAAGCGATTAGATGTAGGTTTGTCCTTTACCCCAAGTACGACCTGGATGGAGAGCAGCACTTGTTGTCGAAGACTTGACACCCAGTGTGCCTACTGCTCAGGTGGAAGTTTTTCTTGTGTTACATACGGAGTGAGTGGGTCGGTCTTTCTGGCAGAACTTCTGGCTGCAATGGCTAGGGTGGAACCCAGACCAATTTGTCCTGTTATTTTTGCACTGGAAAAGACTCATCACAAATTAGCTGCCTCCTAGTGATTCTTGAAATTGTAGCCCACAAGATTACTCCTTAGACAGGGCTACAGAATCTCATCTCCTTTGTAGTGTCATTCACATAAATAGGGCTTGGACAATAAAAGATGTGTTTTCTCTGTCATAACGAATCAAGCTTTATTTTATATAGCACCTCTCACAGAGACCTGCTCCTGATCACACAGCAAGCCAGTGGACATCTGAAGATGGCCCCCTAAGGAGGTGTTTGCTTATTGCTTCGTGACAGCTAGCAGCTCAATATTACTATTTTTTTTTTTTTTTACACTGGATAATCAGAAATGCTGACCAGGCCATGCCTGAGGCTCTCCAGAAGTAAAGCCCGAATTTTATGCTTAAATTAAGTAGGTGAATCATAGAAAAGCTGCTGATTCGTTTAAAAAAGAAGAAAGAAAAAAAAGCAGCTTGATGGTTGCTATAGCAACAGTGGCAGATGCATAAGATGTATAAATGTGATGTAAATCGAATTTTGCCACAGGCGTCTTCATCAAGCAGGAACACTGGGGTTTGGGGGGCTGCGGCGCCTCTCTTTCACTTTGATTTGTGTGTGTAGAGACCAAAAATAACTTTACAGTCCAAACAAAGACAGCTCACTGGGAAATGCATGATGGAGTTGTTGAAGTAGCAAAGCTAATTTACATGTGCTTGACCATGGCCACTCTCAGAGATACTGTAACACCACTGCCAGCTGGAATAATGTTAAAGCTGTTGTCATGACATCTTAACAGACAAAGTGGCACATCAGCAATGGAAATGATGAGAAAGGCCCAGAGGCACTAGAAAACCATCAACCTACCCAGACAAAAATTTGGAAATTAACTTACATAACGTAAACTTTTTTTTTTCTCATGACCCAATCTTACCCTTCTTACTGTTTTCATGGTCCATTCCAAAACAATCATCAGATTGGAGCAAGGGCATTTGGAGAATCAACTCTGATTAAGATAGTTTGGGGCTCCCCCTTCAATAGTCATAGTGGAGCATTGTAAACTGTTTAATTAACCTTCTGCAACCCACCACAATGCATTTTGCAAGCCATATGCAACCCATTCACATTAAATATATAACGGTGACTTGCGACCCTATGTGACCCAATGGACGCAACCTGTGACCCCCATAGTTTAAGAAACTCTGAACTATGGGGTTACTTTGCAGTTTCTTCTTGCACTTTGTTCCATTTGCAGTACAGATCAGGTCTACAGAGCAGAAGGTTAATTCCATGAAGGTGCTGAAGGCACACGTAAGAAACAAAATACTCCCCTGTGAAAACATTAAGTACACCCCATGGAAGCTATTGAATTTTTTAATATACAGTGGGGCAAAAAAGTATTTAGTCAGCCACCAATTGTGCAAGTTCTCCCACTTAAAAAGATGAGAGAGGCCTGTAATTTTCATCATAGGTATACCTCAACTATGAGAGACAAAATGAGAAAAAAAAAATCCAGAAAATCACATTGTCTGATTTTTAAAGAATTTATTTGCAAATTATGGTGGAAAATAAGTATTTGGTCACCTACAAACAAGCAAGATTTCTGGCTCTCACAGACCTGTAACTTCTTCTGTAAGAGGCTCCTCTGTCCTATAGTCGTTACCTGTATTAATGGCACCTGCTTGAACTCGTTATCAATATAAAAGACACCTGTCCACAACCTCAAACAGTCACACTCCAAACTCCACTATGGCCAAGACCAAAGAGTTGTCAAAGGACACCAGAAACAAAATTGTAGACCTGCACCAGGCTGGAAAGACTGAATCTGCAATAGGTAAGCAGCTTGGTGTGAAGAAATCAACTGTGGGAGCAATTATTAGAAAATGGAAGACATACAAGATCACTGATAATCTCCCTCGATCTGGGGCTCCACACAAGATCTCACCCCGTGAGGTCAAAATGATCACAAGAACGGTGAGCAAAAATCCCAGAACCACACGGGGTGACCTAGTGAATGACCTGCAGAGAGCTGGGACCAAAGTAACAAAGGCTACCATCAGTAACACACTACGCCGCCAAGGACTTAAATCCTGCAGTGCCAGATGTGTCCCCCTGCTTAAGCCAGTACATGTGCAGGCCTGTCTGAAGTTTGCTAGAGAGCATTTGGATGATCCAGAAGAGGAATGAAACCAAAATAGAACTTTTTGGTAAAAACTCTACAATGAATGGGGCCATGTATCGTCAGATTTTGAGTGAAAACATCCTTCCATCAGCAAGGGCATTGAAGTTGAAACATGGCTGGGTCTTTCAGCATGACAATGATCCCAAACACACCGCCCGGGTAACGAAGGAGTGGCTTCGTAAGAAGCATTTCAAGGTCCTGGAGTGGCCTAGCCAGTCTCCAGATCTCAAACCCATAGAAAATCTTTGGAAGGAGTTGAAAGTCCGTGTTGCCCAGCGACAGCCCCAAAACATCACTGCTCTAGAGGAGATCTGCATGGAGGAATGGGCCAAAATACCAGCAACAGTGTGTGAAAACCTTGTGAAGACTTACAGAAAACGTTTGATCTCTGTCATTGCCAACAAAGGGTATATAATAAAGTAATGAGATGAACTTTTGTTATTGACCAAATACTTTTTTTCCACCATAATTTGCAAATAAATTCTTCAAAAATCAGACAGTGATTTTCTGGATTTTTTTTCTCATTTTGTCTCTCATAGTTGAGGTATACCTATGATGAAAATTACAGGCCTCTCTCATCTTTTTAAGTGGGAAAACTTGCACAATTAGTGGCTGACTAAATACTTTTTTGCCCCACTGTACTTGAACAGGCAAACATTAGATTTCCATGCAAACAGTGCCTACATTTGCAGGTGATATACTCAAGCAAATGACACATAAAATTGACATGGTGTATTCATTCTCATAATCTAAGTTAACAAATAAGTAAATTTGCCACATAGAAAATGCAAGCACACCCCTACACTTATCACTGCTTAAAATCCATAAAATTAGAAGTAGGTGTTCCAGATTAGGTGCCAATGATTAGAACCTCCTTAGGAAGTATTCAAGTGGAAGCCGTCTGATTTAAACCACAGATATCGAGGATATGGCGTTTTCTTTGCTACTGACAAGTGTGGTGTCATCAGGCCAAGATCAAAAGTGCTCTCTAAGGCCCTCAAAAAGAAGGTTGTGGATGAATAGGAGTCTTGCAAGGGATTTAAAGAGATCACCAAATTATTTGAAATCAATATTTATTGCATTGTAAGAGAAATCATCAACAAGTTGCATAGATTTCAAACGACTGCTGATTTGTCCAGGACTGGCCAGGTCAGCAAATTCATCCCAAGAGCTGTCCCTTTGATAGGAAAAGAAGTGTTCAATAATCCCAGAATTACACTGCAAGATCTGCAAGTAATTCTTGCAACTGTTGGTGTCTAAGTATACAGTTAGGTCCATAAATATTTGGACAGACAACTTTTTTCTAATTTTGGTTCTGTACATTACCACAATGAATTTTAAATGAAACAACTCAGATGCAGTTGAAGTGCAGACTTTCAGCTTTAATTCAGTGGGGTGAACAAAACAATTGCATAAAAATGTGAGGCAACTAAAGCATTTTTTTAACACAATCCCTTCATTTCAGGGGCTCAAAAGTAATTGGACAAATGAAATAACTGGAAATAAAATGTTCATTTCTAATACTTGGTTGAAACCCCTTTGCTGGCAATGACAGCCTGAAGTTTTGAACTCATGGACACCACCAGATGCTGGTTTCCTCCGTTTTAATGCTCTGCCAGGCCTTTACTGCAGCGGCTTTCAGTTGCTGTTTGTTTGTGGGCCTTTCTGTCTGAAGTTTAGTCTTCAACAAGTGAAATGCATGCTCAATTGGGTTAAGATCAGGTGACTGACTTGGCCATTCAAGAATTTTCCACTTCTTTGCTTTAATAAACTCCTGGGATGCTTTGACTGTATGGTTTGGGTCATTGTCCATCTGTATCATGAAACGCCACCCAATCAATTTGACTGCATTTAGCTGAATTTGAGCAGACAGTATGTCTCTGAACACTTCAGAATTCATTCGGCTGCTTCTGTCCTGTGTCACATCATCAATAAACACTAGTGTCCCAGTGCCACTGGCAGCCATGCACGCCCAAGCCATCACATTGCCTCCACCGTGTTTTACAGATGATGTGGGATGCTTTGGATAATGAGCTGTTCCACACCTTCTCCATACTTTTTTCTTGCCATCATTCTGGTAGAGGTTGATCTTGGTTTCATCTGTCCAAAGAACGTTTTTCCAGAACTGTGCTGGCTTTTTTAGATGTTCTTTCGCAAAGTCCAATCTAGCCTTTCTAATCTTGAGGCTTATGAGTGGCTTGCACCTTGCAGTACACCCTCTGTATTTACTTTCATGCAGTCTTCTCTTTATGGTAGACTTGGATATCGATACGCCTACCCCCTGGAGAGTGTTGTTCACTTGGTTGGCTGTTGTGAAGGGGTTTCTCTTCTCCATGGAAATGATTCTGTGATCATCCACCACTGTTGTCTTCCATGGACGTCCAGGTCTTTTTGCGTTGCTGACTTCACCAGTGCTTGCTTTCTTTCTCAGGATGTACCAAACTGTAGATTTTGGCACTTGTAATATTGTAGCAATTTCTCTGATGGGTTTTTTTCTGTTTTTGCAGCTTAAGGATGGCTTCTTTCACCTGCATGGAGAGCTCCTTTGACCGCATGTTGTCTGTTCACAGCAAAATCTTCCACATGCAAGCACCACACCTCAAATCAACTCCAGGCCTTTTATCTGCTTAATTGATAATGACATAACGACGGACTTGACCACACCTGCCCATGAAATAGCCTTTGAGTCAATTGTCCAATTACTTTTGAGCCCCTGAAATGAAGTGATTGTGTTAAAAAAATGCTTTAGTTGCCTCACATTTTTATGCAATCGTTTTGTTCACCCCACTGAATTAAAGCTGAAAGTCTGCACTTCAACTGCATCGGAGTTGTTTCATTTAAAATTCATTGTGGTAATGTACAGAACCAAAATTAGAAAAAGTTGTCTGTCCAAATATTAATGGACCTAACTGTATGCATATCCATCGGGTGTACTTAGTTTTTCCAGACAACTGCATTTTCAAAAGTGAGGGGAAAAAGCTAACAACAAACAACTTCCACAGCTGGTCACGAAAAAAAGTTTTTTGGATGTGTACATTATGACTTGGTTTCGTTCTTTAATTTTCAGAGAGGTTTCCAGCGATTGTTTTTTGTTTTGGCACTTTGTTTGGAAACTCAAAATGTTTTTCACAAAGTTAAAAATCATTAACGTCTTACAATGTCACCATTACTGTTTTTCAATTGATAGACATGTTTGTCCGGGGAGCATTTTTGGGGTTAAGGTAGGAAATATAGGGGCTGAGAGTGGTGTGACACAGTCATTTATGTCCTTTTGTTTTCTTAACTCCAGAGTGGAGGAGGACAGCCAGGAGGAACCTCTGACACCATTTCCTCCCAGTCTCCAGTAGTCCCACTCCTTTCACTCCATACACTTGTAACCACTAGGGGGTGCCACTGAGCCCAAACCACAGACACAGCAGTACCCAACACCACCACAGATTCGAATAATACATTTTTATTTGCCACAATACCTTCTTCATACAAACACCAGTACAAATAAACCATTCACAATCCTCCTTCCTCCAAAAGAGCGTTGCCCACTACCTCCTGACTCAATTAATGTGAAGCAGCAGGTTCTCTTTAAAAGTCAATCCGGGAACTGCTTCTGGTCTCCTGCCCAAGTTGTCCAGAGCACTTCTGGGTCATGTGGAAACCAGGGCAGTCCTCCCCCGGCAGCGCCCTCTGGTGGACCCCAAAGACCCCGACTGGGCTGCATTTCCAGACTAATTTCCATGCCACCCTGCAGGTGTCATAATTGGGTTTGGCACTGAGGAACACTGTCACCTGTCGTGTGGGAGAATGACCTGCTCCTGGTAAGCCCGTTCAACCTGTCCTTCCATTATGGCCTTGTGATGGTCCAGGTTTGCTCCACCATGTCTGGTGCTCCCAGGAACCTCTTGAAACCATAACTATTGATAGTCATGTACTGAGATAAGCCGGGCAAATGAGGACACACACATTCAGCAAGGGGTTGGTGCAGAAGTATCAAGTGCTTTTATTTAAAAAAAAAAGCTCCATCCATTAAATAATGAAATATTCTGGAAAATCAGTGATGTTTGTAAATTAAGTTCAAATAAATCTCTCTATTTATAAAATAAAATCTTGTAAGGCTTGGAAGGAGATGATACGTGATCTTCTCGGAAGACAATTTGACATCCCGCGAGACAAGGCAGTGAGGTGTACAGGCTTTTACATTATCGATGCACAGCGCGACAAGCAGCAGGAGAAAGAAAGCAGCTGATTACACCGCCGCCCCCGCCATACAGGCTCCTTTTATCCTGCCTGATTGGGTGCAGGTGTGGTACTCTGCCTACTCCAAGGTGCGAATGAGGCACCTGACTGATCTGCTTGCATTTACACATTAATGCGCAATCAGCCAAGCACCCCAATCAACCCAAGAACATCGCAGCCATGCGCACACCCACACCTGTTCAGAGTCTGTACACTCCGAAAATCGATTATTTATTTAAAACTGCACATTGCCACGGACCTCGTATCACAAGCCACCTGGCATGGTATGAATCCTTCCTTTATCTCGGCCTATATGACTGTCCTTCATCCTGGCACCTACAAATATTAAAAAAAAAACTGTTGGACCAGACGTCGTCATCCACTCATGAACCAGTAAATGAAGGATACAGATCCACATTCTCAGAAGCTTGATTTCCTGGCTAAAGAAGCCCAGATATGGACTGGGTGGTCCCTGTGACTAATTTTGGTTGCAACAACAGTGTCTCCATTAAACGAGGAATCCATGACAGACCACAGCACTTCATTTGTATGCCTCTTATATTTTCAAGCTACATACGTAGCTATTTTGCAATTTCTTGGATAGCTAGGAGTGTATAACACATGATATCAGTTGATGCAAAGGTTGGTGTTCCTCATTATATGAGTTTGTTGATAAAACAAAATATCTCATGAGTGCATGTGATGCTTCTTAGTATTGTCTTACCATTACAGAATCTTTTTACTATGAGCTCTTGACTGTGTTTCTAGTTACTACATTTAATCTTCTGGTCATTTCCATCTAAAAATCTGCTTCTTGCTCCTGAGGCGCAACAGTGCAGAATTCTATTTTACATACATTTTACATTTTTATGTTAACTTTTTTACAGTTAAATTTATGACATTTTCATGTCTCCATTTTGTTGCACATTTTAAACAATACCATTTTTTGACAATTTGGTTTCTGTCCTCTTGGCTTCAGTTCCCATGTTATGGCTCATTTTGTTGTTTTTTAAAAATTATTCTCTAAATAATCACTTGTTAATGATTGTTTTTCTTAATGTGTATCTTGTTTACAGTACTGAACTATGTTAATATTATTTATTTAGCATGTTGTGTGACTTTTGCACTTAAAATTGACCTGGGGGATGGGGCCACATGACTAAAGCCCCATCCCCAGTCTTATTTAAGTAGAAGAAGCGCATGAAATGGCTCCTTCAGCATCAAAGTTATTCTTCAGTTTCTTGGCTTGTACTTTCCCCCTGTTTTTGGATTTCCTATTTTTGACCTTGGATCTTGAAATAAGGTACTATTTCTGGTTATTATTCTCCAATGATCAGTGTTGGGTCCACTTCTCTTTTCTCTCTACATTCACTCCTTAAACAAAGTTTTTTATTCTCATGGCTTCCCCTACTACCTTTATGCAGGTGATACACAGATCGTCCTCTCATTTCCGTCTTGCAACCCACAAGTTGCAGCCCAAATCTCCAGCGCTCTCTCTGCCCACTTATTTTGGATGAAGGATCATCACCTTAGATGTATCCTTTTAAAGTCAGATATCTTGTACTTGCCTTCTGACTCTCCTTCCACAGATTTGTCTTTAAACATTACTCTTCAAGATGTCCCAATTCAGCATCAGAGCAACTCTGGACATCTCACTTTCATTCAGTGAATATAAAGTATTTCCTCAATAATCCAGTCATGAAATTTCTTTCATTCTAATATTTAGAGGATCTGTCCTTTTCTGAGTAATTATGTTACACACCTCCTTGTTCAGGCACTGGTTTTCTCTCAGCTGGACTATTGTAGCTCTCTCCTGGTTGGGCTTCCTACAGCTGCTATCAGACGTATCCATATCCTCCAGAAGGCATCTTTGTTTCATACCTACAACTCTTCCACTTTGGTCTCTCTGCTGGCTTCCTTTTGCTGCAAGGATCCAACCTAAAACTCTTGTCTTGACATATGGTTCTCTGAATGGTTCTGCTCCTCAAGATCACCATCCTTAATGTTCCTATATGTCCCTTCAAAAAATCTGGTTGCCTTTGCATATCTGCCGACTGTCCCTTCTCTTGACAGAATTACCAAGATTGGACAATACGTCTACCAGAACTATTGCATGATCTCTCTTTGGCTATTTGAACTGCACCCAATTCACTTATGTTTAGGAGTCTTTTGAAAACACACCTTTTTATTACATATTTTTTGAAGCTTCTCTTCTACAGGATGGCTGCTACTGTACTGGCAAGACTTTAGGATACTGATTTTTGTTTTAGTCTAGTCGATAGTTATACTCCCTCTTGCTTGGTTCTTTGTCTTTTTCTCTGTTACTTTGATGCCTTGCACCTTCTAATCATTCTTGTATATATTACAACTTTCTTTGTAATTTGCTTTGGATAAAGGTGCCTGCTAAATAACTAAATAATAATACTTTGTCTTGCTTTGCTTTTAAATAGACATAATTTGTTTCATTTGTTGTTTGCTGCCTTTTGTTTTCTTTCAAATACAGTAGACCCCCACGAAGTCGCGGTTCAGGGTTTGCGGACTCAGTCGTGCGCGGATTTTTCCTTAGAACCTAACTATTAATTGTTAGTGGAAAGCGCAAATATCCTCCACAATTTTTTATGGCTTTTTTCATGGCAATACTGTGCTGTAGAGAGAACCATGGCTTGGGATGGTAAAAGTAGCCAATAGAATTTGAAACTGCAACTCCCAGCAGGGCGGCACGGTGGTGCAGTGGGTAGCGCTGCTGCCTCGCAGTTGGGAGACCTGGGGACCTGGGTTCGCTTCCCGGGTCCTCCCTGCGTGGAGTTTGCATGTTCTCCCCGTGTCTGCGTGGGTTTCCTCTGGGCGCTCCGGTTTCCTCCCACAGTCCAAAGACATGCAGGTTAGGTGGATTGGCGATTCTAAATTGGCCCTAGTGTGTGCTTGGTGTGTGGGTGTGTTTGTGTGTGTCCTGCGGTGGGTTGGCACCCTGCCCAGGATTGGTTCCCTGCCTTGTGCCCTGTGTTGGCTGGGATTGGCTCCGGCAGACCCCCGTGACCCTGTGTTCAGATTCAGCAGGTTGGAAAATGGATGGATGGATGGAACTCCCAGCAGTCCCTGCAGTGGATCTGATTGGTCTTCTGCTGAGAACAGGAAGCAACCACTGAGGGAACGCGGTTTGGGATGGTGAAAGTAGCCAATCCGAGAGCGTTATTCATTTCTCCTTGCTGCTGATTGATTGCTGCCCTGTGACGCGACTCCAGCTGGGTGTCCTTGTGCTTTTCATTTTGTTATTGTATTCATTTCGTTATTCTTAAACGCACAAGATGTCGCCGAATCGCCCTGCACCTTCTAAGGCTTCTGGCACTGAGCCTAAGCGCTAGAAGAAGTTTAAAACACTCCAGGAGAAGGTTGAACTACTGGATTTGCTCTGGGAACTAAAAAGTTATGCTGCAGTAGCACGCCACTGTGGCATTAATGAAAGCACCGCACGCTACATAACGAAGAACGAGGCAGTGATTAGGAGTACCATATCTGTAAGTTTCTGTGATAGTGCCAAAAAGGTAACGACTGTAAGGAATAAAAATATCGTCAGGATGGAATCTGCCTTGGCATTGTGGACACCGACTGCATGAAGAAGAACATCCCCTTGGACGGTAACATCATCTGTGAGAAACCACGGAAACTGTACCAGCAGTTTGCTACAGGAGACAATGTAGCAACTTCCCATCACAATGTTCCTGAAACCTATAAAGAAAAGCCAGCACGAAACCCCACCAGAAGAAAATCCGACCAAAGATATGACTCCTCCTGAAGCGCCTGAAGAAGAGGCGCCACCCGAGGAGTTTTAAATCCTCTGCATCGTACTGCACAGCTACTTCATCATCATCTTCAATATCATTCATCATTGGTGAGTACCTGTACATTTTACTGTATTTTAATTAAATTAAATTATTATGTATTTACTCTACTTATAACAAAGAAAATGCGCTTGCATGAATTATAGTATGTATAGCGGTAACATCTGTATTTTACATTCTAGCACTGCAGGAGACATAGCAGTACAGTACTGCACAGTAGATGGGTTTACCTTTACATTCTGTTTTTAGGTCATGTATTAATGTATTAAGCTGAGTTTGCAACGAAATTAAGGTGCGATCAATGAGTGTTACCTTGAAAGGCAACATATAACACACAGAGTGGCAGATCTACTAATTCACAGTGCAAGCCTTGCGTGAGGTTGGCCATATCGTATTTATGAAAAGTGTATCACTTGTTACCCAAGAGGAGGTCTCCCTATTAAAATTCTAGAATATACAATCACATGTGTAAACACAGGTTTACAACACACTTCCAGGAAGGGAAACCAGAGTATCCAAAAACAGAATGCACACAGACACCTCAAAGACCACTAAACAGGCTACCAGCTGGATTTGGAACTTTAAGCAACACTTGTGATCACTTACTGTGAGACTCATTGAAATGAAGAGTCAAAACTTGTATCTAATTGAATTGAACCATATGGAACAGGCTCCATACATAGCAAGGTAATCAGTCTACACCTTTCATAGTAAGCATTGACCCCAAGTTTTTTACAAGAAGAAAACCATGAAGTCTCACCAGCAAGAAAGAAAAATCGCATGGCAGAGAAAGGAGGAGGAGCAGGGTAAAAAGGAAATGAGTAGAAAATGGAAACATATTAAACATATTTGTATTGTCCATACTATAATGACATATTGTGGTATAATGGAACCATTTCAGATCCAGTTAACCAGTTTAGGTTGGCCTGTCCCAGCAGCACTGGGTGCAAAACAACAGCTCTGGACTGAAGTCAGTCAATCAGAGGGCAAACTTTCTGACTCACAAAGGGACCAATTTAGAAATGACATTGAACTGAACCTACACATCTTTGGGATGTGGGAGGAAGTAAACCGAAAGAGGCAAATAGAAAAAATGCCACTTCCACACAGAAACCATCAGGAAATTTAATTCAAATCCAAGACATTAGCCACCTAATCACTTGACAAAATCTGTATTCTTTTCTATTATGGCTGCAGTTTTAACCGCTCTGGCCTAATCTCTACTTAGGGTGTACCTTATGGTAGTAACAAGGGGGGCTCCGCCCCCTGCTCGCTTCGCTCGCCTACCCCCGGCGTTGGGTATCCTGAAATACATTAGTCGAACTTGTTCGTCTTGGAGCTGTGCCCGCTTTGCTCGCGGCATTTCAGACGCGTGTTGCAGGCGCCTGCATTCATTGATTTTATCCAGCCGGGCTCGTGTTTGTATATCCGTCAGTCGAGCTCGTTCATTTTGAACCCGTGCCTGCTTTGCTTCCGCAGTTTCAGACGCGCGTTGTAGGCGCCTGCGTTCATTGATCTTATCCAGGTGGGCTCGTGTCTGTATCGTTGAGTTGTATTGTGTTTGAATTCGGTGTAAAGCGTTCAGCGGTTTGTACAATCCCAAGCAGCACATTATTCCTAACTTCACTCCGCAGTAGTGCCACTCACAATATGGCGGTGACGCCTGCGCCTTCCGTAGTAGTGCCACTCACAATATGGCGGTGACACCTGCGCTATCCACACCATCATTGTGGACCTGTGGGGCCTCCGTAGCCTCTTCCGTTTGAATCTGGGCTGCAGCGCAGAATCCTCTTTTTTGTGCGGCTGTGGCGTTAGTCGTTAGCTATGGGCACGTTGTTGCTTCATTTCTCATTCACGCCAGTTGAGCTCTTTCGTTTTTGGGCCGTGACTCCTTCGTTCGCGGTGGATACGACTTCATGTGCGGTTTATGAGACGCGCGCTGTACGCGCCTGCGCAGTATGTCTCATGGTCCCATCGCCGTGTACCTGCGTCCATGCCATCCGGTTTACCATTCTCGGTTAGTAATATGGATAGCTGTAGAAATGCATTCTGCCACAGACAGATAACAAAAGGGGTTATATAAAATTGGTAGACATCTAGATACTGTAGATAGATAGATTTCATTGCCTCCTTGTGATATCTGGATTAGTAGCACAGTGAAACCCTAGGGCTAGATGGTGGAACTCTTGATGCCTCAGATAGTGTTTTCTCTTTATCTAGATAAGGACTAGAAGTTGGCACAAACTGACTGTGCCCAGGAGGGTCAGGTAGCAATCTGGAGTAAAGATGCACCCCATGAAGTGAACAGAGGGGCATCGCAGGACCACTCCTTCCACCTGCATGACCCAAGAGGGACATTTCAAAAGAGCAACTGAAAGAGATGTGGGCAGTTGACATCTGGCTGAATCAGAAGGCAGAACTCTGGCCTACAGGGGGCACACTGGTATATATATTCAGTTGGCACTTGCCCACTAGGGGAAAAAAAAGGCAGAAAGAGTAGTCAAAAAGAAAATAAAGCTGCTCTAAAGCCTTGATGTCGGGACCCTGAAAACTGGTTGGTAAAAAATTGTAGGAAAAAAAAAAAGGTATCACTTATATAAAAAATTGACTAGCTTTTTTGCACTAGTTCTCTTTCTGGTGGTCAGAGCTCCCCTTAGAGGGCACGATAGATATACAGGTAGGCACTACTTTATATAAAAGACAGAAATAGCCTTATAAACCTAAATGCAATGTGGCTCACTGGCCCACGCTCAGTCTGTTTGGTATCGCAGACCACAGGGGATTCTTTACTTGATGTAGGAAGCCGTAACACAGTTCGTGGAGGCTTTATATGCTGCATTTTAAAGTTGTACCTTATGGTATCCATTTATTTAAAAAAATAATCCTAATGTGAGTTATTATCACAATTACAACAACTGTTTTACAGATTTCATAGTAAATAATAATTGAGATGCGCTGCATAAAATAAGGATTTTATGACTGAGAAGCAGGTCATCAGTCCATCAGCCTTTGCCGCTCACATAATGAATTCTCATAGAAAAACGTTGAAAAGAAAATGCGTGGAAACGATTTCCAGCATTGTGGAGACAGAAAGAGTGAGCGACTTGAGGGAGGTTGTAATTGAGTTTTGGTAAAAGCAGCACAACATAACGCAGCGAGACGCTTTTGGGACTTTGTTGCAGCCACCGATTTCAGTGGCATGATCAGACCAATGAGGTTAAGAGTCATAACATTTTATTAAAAATAGAAAACATCCCTTTAAATGCAGCCACTGATCGAGACGCTGGAAAACTTTCTTTAGCCTTTTTTCTGTTAACAGCAATTCTCTCACTGCGTTCGTAAGGAGGGCGCGACCACTGACGTAGCAACACGCTTAGTGCGGATTTCCACAGGGCGTCTCTAAACCAGTGTTACTTCAGTTAATTTCGACTTCAAGTAATCGTTTTTCAATGCTGAATCTTAGTAGCTATTAAAGCACACGTTGGGGACCATTTACAGCGGTCAATGCCTGTTCCCGTACATAACTGCGCCGTTACAAATGTCTGAAAACGTATTACAGTGTAAATTACAAACCATCGACGGGTATACGTTATTAACAAATTAAACTGCCACGTGCTTTGCCTTCATCTTTTCAGTTCTTGAAATTACAACAGCTGGCTCATGAACCGTAACGTTGGAGACTATTGATAACGAAGTGTTTTCAGATAATGGTACATATGAAAGGCTTCAAACAAAAGGAAATGTCCTAAAAAATACCGTATGTTGCTCACTGGTTGTGATCGTTTTACACTTTTCAACTATTTTTTTCTGTTGTTATAGTGATTACATACGCACTGAAATTGCTATAGTATCTTATCATTTCTAGTATTAAAGTTAGATTAGCACTTAATACGTGGGTAGGAACCTGGCAGTACCATACTGACACTCTCAGTACAGATTGTTTAATAGCGGATTTACAAATATGGTTTGAGCGTCAAAGTAGATTCTTAAGGGCAGTTGTTCAAGTCGCCAATCGGATCGCTTTACAAGCTAAAATAAACATACAGTAATTTTAATAAAGTCTGGAAGGTAATACTTTGCATTGCAAAGGCGTAACATTCAAACCAACGTAAAGGTTTCAAATGATAGATAGATAGATAGATAGATAGATATGAAAGGTGATATTTTACAGACAGGCAGACAGAGGTGAAAGCCACTATAGTGCAAACGGACAGAAATGAAATACACTATATTACAGATAGACAAGCAGTTTCAATATAGAAGAATTACATATAAAAGTTTATTTTAATTATATTTTTTACTATACATTATTTTAAAGCACCACTAAATGAAATGTCATATAAACTTTAGTTTCAAAAACAAACGTGTTTGTTCACCACCACAGTATATTGCGCCTATTCCATTAATTTTTAACTTCGTAAAGGTCTCAAATGAAAGACTGAGTTAGATGTGAAAAGCAGACAGACAGAAAGATTAGAAAGGTACTACATTAAAGATAGATAACCAGACAGATGTGAAGGGGTCTATATAGCAGAATATTTTATATATAAACTACATAGAATATAGCTTAATAGAAAAAAAATACTATGCATTATTTAAAAAGACCGCTAAAAGAAATGTAATGGGTAACAGTAAAATACAGCTTTAAAAACTACCGTGTTTGTATACGTCCGAAACAAACTGCCCCATTCTGTATGTTTTAACTTGTTGATAGCTTTTGTTAAATCTACAGACACAAATATTTTCCTTGTTCTATTTTTGGAAAAAAGTCTTTTCAATTCACAAAAACTTATTCTTTGCATTGCAACTGCCAAACTGTTTTTACACAGAAAAGAAATTGCTCTACTTAAGAGGATTTAAGTTTCTAAGTAACTATTTAAAAATATGACCAGTGTTTATCGATCAAAAAACAATTAACTTGATGGAGAGAAAGACAGACAGACAATGGAGAAGTAAACGTCTGCAGAGCGGGAGTGACGCGCGCCGCCGTGCCGGAGCTGTTCTTTCAGCACCACAGACTCGCTTCACTGATTCAAACTCCCCGTACGACTGGCGCTGCTGTGATGTGGATCGCATTGAAAGTGATATCTTCGAATGCGCTTTATTAAGGCCAAAAAAAAAATTAGAACAGAAGGAGAAGAGGAGAGAATGGGTGAGGTAATGCACGACACTGAGCGATGTACCGACTGAGAAGGTTCCTGGTTGATGCAGAGGAGAAAATAACGGATCAGAAGAGCGAATCCTTTCTGAGAGGAGAAGATGCTCGCCTTGGCGCCTGCCGAAGGGCTGCAGGCTGTGCTAGCCGCAGCTGGTAATTTCACAGACCTCACCTCCAAAGACAGTAAAACGACACGATTACACCGGAGCACGGAGCTACAAGTTGGAACCACGGAGAAGTATTTAGAAAAAAACAGTCACCTCAAACAGTCAAAATGGAGTTAAATCGCTCCATGCCTACGCACAAGGCGCGTTCGCTCTAGGTAAGATCTTTAAGGCATTTGTCACACCGTGCACACACAGTAATAATAAAAACTTGACTGATTTGGAAAATGTAATCTCGCTCGAAGGCACTTTGCATGCTACACAATAGTAAAACAGATCTAATCGACGATAAATAAAAAATTAGCCTATTATTGACACATTACCGTTTACTTTGTGTTTAGTTTAAGATGCTCTGCGCGCTCGAGTCATTATTGCACGCCAGGGGTAACTGTATCTATGTATTTCTAAGACCAAATATTCTAAGTAGGATGTTTTAACTGAGATATTGATTTTTATTCTTAAAGCATGCATGTCACGAGGGATGTCAACGTTTGCTGGTGTGTTGTACTCGATCAGTCTCCTATTTCTCTAAGCCTGAGATTCTCTGCGAGGAAACTGCCCCAAGAAACGAGCATACGGGCATATTAAGGTTTTTTTTTTTAAGAAAAGGACTGCCTTTCATAAGTGGTCTGCATCTCCAGAAGTGTTAATCGTTTCGGGAATTATTCACAGCGTCAATGTAAAGATGCCACTCGCTATCATAATAAGCGTGGTACTTTTTTCTTTTCCTTCAGCTTGACCGGTTACCTTCGCACCTGAGATCTTCCGCCCATTATGACCGGCCAGAGTCTGGAGGAGCTGACAGAGGCCAGTTTTGAAGACAGTGTCATCTGTATAAATGTGGGAGGATTTAAGAAAAAGCTGAGGTCCAACACCCTTTCCCGGTTTCCAGAAACGAGACTCGCGAGGCTATTGAGTTGCCAGTCAAAAGAGTCGATATTAGAACTTTGTGACGATTATGACGACAATGAAAAGGAATTTTATTTTGACCGAAATCCCACGCTTTTCCCTTACGTGCTTAATTTTTACAACACTGGACGACTCCACGTAATGGCCGAACTCTGCATTTTTTCCTTTAGCCAAGAGATCGAATACTGGGGCATCAATGAATTTTTCATTGACTCCTGCTGTAGTAACATTTACCACTGCAGAAAAATTGAGCCGGAACACGAAGACTGGGATGACAGAAGTGAAGAAGGCAGCACCACTTCCTCCTTTGATGAGATACTTGGGTTTTACAACGATGCTGCTAAATTTGATATGCAGCCGCTGGGAGCCATTCGGAGGAGGATATGGTTAATGCTGGACAACCCTGGCTATTCTATTCCCAGCAGGATTTTCAGTGTGCTTTCTATTCTGGTGGTTCTGGGCTCTATCGCTACCATGTGCATGAACAGTATGTCTGACTTTTTGATTTACGATAGTGATGGCAAGTCTCACGAGGATCCCCGATTTGAAACAGTGGAACACTTTGGTATTGGATGGTTCACGCTTGAGTTGATTGCTAGATTTGTTGTTGCTCCAGATCTTATCAGATTTTTTGAGCACCCTTTAAATATTATTGACCTGATGTCAATACTGCCTTTCTATCTGACCCTTATTATCAACCTGGTGGTTGAGAGCAGCCCAGCACTTGCAAATCTTGGTCGAGTGGCTCAAGTACTCAGACTGATGAGGATTTTCCGCATCTTGAAACTAGCCAGGCACTCAACGGGTCTCAGATCTTTAGGAGCAACACTCAAGAACAGCTATAAAGAAGTGGGGCTTCTGCTGCTTTACTTATCGGTTGGAGTATCATTTTTCTCTGTTGTAGCTTACACCATAGAAAAAGAAGAAAATGATGGCCTGGCCACCATTCCTGCCTGTTGGTGGTGGGCCACTGTTAGTATGACCACAGTGGGGTATGGAGATGTAGTCCCAGGATCAATAGCGGGGAAGCTTACAGCATCTGCCTGTATTTTGGCTGGAATTTTAGTGGTTGTGCTGCCCATCACGCTCATCTTTAACAAGTTTTCCCACTTCTACAAACGTCAGAAGAAACTGGAAACCGCCATGAGGAGCTGTGACTTTGATGAAGGAATAAAAGAGGTCCCCTCAATTAACTTGAGGAACTACTATGCACATAAAGTGAAATCACTGATGGTCAGCCTTTCAAACATGAGTCGGAGCTCCCCAAGCGAGCAGAGCCTTGACAGTTCTTTACAATAACATGCTAAACATCTGAGGCCTCGGCAGTGATTCGCTTGAAGAGGAGCGCTTACATGTGTAGTTATAGAAATTCTGGGCTTAGAAGAACAATATTCACGCTGTTTTTCTATCTTTGAAACTGACTATAGATATTTGAGACATTCCATAAATGACCCATTTCTATGCAGTATTGAAAAACTGCATGAAAACAACCATCCATGTTTCTCATTAACTGCTGGATGACAGCATCTGGAAGCAGTGTAAGTGAGTGACTTGTGTTTGACCGCTTTATCCACGATATGCTCTGTGGGCTGCGCATGGGCGCACACACACACACACACATCTATATACACAGAGATGTGCATCATCTTCAGAATGGCTTTGGTATATTTGCTATTGCTAATGAACTGCTGACACCAATTTAAATCACCTTAAACACATTTGTAAGACTTGGACAGTCATCAGCACACTAAAAGCATGGCTACTTGTCAGAAATGAGTGTTAATGAAGTGTCTAAATATGCAATGATTTATATGCAGTCCAGTGCAGAAGCATTCTCATTTGTATATAATAATAGCAGAAACATTGTGATTCAATAATGCTGTTGTTAATAAATAGTAAAATGTAATGTATCTGTTAAGAGTTTACCTCACTAAATTTCTCTTTATGATGTATAATTGAAGACTCATTTTGATTAGCATGTTCATTAATACAAATTCAGATGCATTTGGAAACATTTTACATTTTTACATACCTTGAATTAAAAGTTTACAGCTCTTTACTGCCTTCACAATGAGTGACAATTAACTCCATATGACAAGTTCCACGAAAAGTACTATTAATTTCTGTCACTTTCAGCTTTTCTTCAATATCACCCTTCTCATTAGAGCTATGTAAAATGCAGAAAGGATTTTTATGTAAACACAATTACATACAGTTGATCAAATTCACAGTAAGAAATTTAAACAAGATGGAAAATATAACCATAATATTATTTAAAAGAGTCATCTAAAACTGTTCGATCCAGGGGGTGGGTGGGGAAAATAAACAGTTCACCATGTGGATTGCTTCTGATGCATATATGTCAAATGCCAATCCTACCAAAAAATAAAAGACAACACAAATGTTACAGGCTATATGTTGCATCTTGGTTATAGAAGTGTGAAAGAGGTCAATCCATTTGCTAATCGTCTAATGTACACCTCAGTGTAGTCTTTACAATGAAAATTTTAGGAACACCAATTACGACTCCCTGGGGAAAGACAGCTCATTTAACAAAGCTAATTTTTATTCAGAGTCACAAAGTGTATTTGTCTTTAGATTGTGGCCCTATAAACTGTGGTAAGTGAGCTCCACTGAAATGTTATTGGCAATCCAAAGCAGAGGCTTCTTTTGAAATAACCCATAAAATAGTAATAATCTAGCCTTTAGTGTTAACTTCATCAGTTTCAGTCAAGTAGCAAATAGAGGAAAATAAAATACACAAATTTATTTTATATTATTCTCAAAAAAAAAAAAACCAAAATGCAATATTTATATTTATTCATCAGATGCTTTAATCCATATCAATTTACTAATTGCTTTCCAGAGTTAGAACACTGGACACCTGGGAGGGCCAGTAAATAGTGAGGAGACAGCAAAGGCAGCTTCATAATGTTCAGCAATGGCTAAACAAAGCAAGTAGAACAAGCTATATTTTAAACAGCACCTTTTCAAAGTTAAAGAGATTTGGAGACACATTTTAAGTAAGCCTTACAGTCATTCTATACAGGGCTTGAAATGTTGTGCTATGTCACCTAAAGCAGGGGTTTTCAAGTTCAGTCTTGGGGGGTCCCCTCTGTGGTTGCAGGTATTCAGCCGAACCAATTTCATATTTTAAATGGCAAGCTGCCATTTCCCAGTTTCTATGCTTTGTTGTGCTACTCCAAAAATTATGTATGCTAAATGACTACAGTGTAAAGGAACAATTTGTGTATTAGACGATGAATGAATATTTTTATCTTGCAGTGTAGCATTTTTCCTTTCTTAATATTTAAGTTATTTAAGACATTATATATTAATAACGTAGATAGCACTGAAGCAGCTGCTGCATTTTAGCATTCAGTGTAATTTGCACTGGTATCCTCTACTGGTCATTAATTGTCATATATAGATATACTCTGATTTAGACAGAAAACTGCACAGAAATTAATAAATTAAAAAGAGAAAATGACAAAACTGTACTAAGAATTTAAAGCTCTGGCAAAAAAATATATAACATTAATTTGGTACAAATGTAAATCTTACACTATCATATTTTTCTAAATGCAAAATAAGAGGAGAAAGGTTGGGTAATTAAAAAATTAGATCAATTAGAGGTAATAGTAAGAACATAACAAACAAGAGTAGACAATTCAGTCCACCAGGCTCATTTGTTTAACTAATAATAGCTTTGCAGTCCCAATATCTCATTCTGATATTTTTAAAAGGTTGTCAAAGTTTCTGCTTCAACTACACGCCTTGGATGCTTGTTTCACATTCCTACAACTCATTGCATAAAGATGTCCCTTATGGCTTCAATCCTAAGTAATGGCTCTTAATTTCCACTGGTGTCCTTGAGCATTTGAATTACCATTTAGTGAGAATAATTCTGCTGGATCTACTTATCAATGCCTTTCAGAATTTTTAAGACCTGGATTCAGTCTCCATGCAGTCTCCTCTGTTCAAGACTAAACAGGTTGAATTCTCCGAACCTCTCAGAGTATGACATGTTCTTAAGTCCTGAGGTGCACTTGATTGCTCTCCTCTGTGTGGATTCAAGTGCTACTATACTTTTCTTGTAGTCTGCTGACAAAAACTGCACACAATACTCCAGATGTGGTCTCAACAGTGTATTATATATATATTAAGCATAATGTCCCTTGATTTCAATTCAACAATTAATATGATATAACCTAATATTTTATTTGCCTTTTTAACAGCTTCTGCACATTGCTTAGATGATGAAAATGTTGTGTCAACATAAACCTACAATGATTTTCAGAGGTTGCTTTCTTCAGGACAGTGTGATTCACCTAATGTGAGTTAGTTGAGATGTTAACCTGCAGCCACAGAGGGGCCCAGGATTGAAGCACCAGCTCGCAGGTTTCACTAGTTTGGTAGTGTGTAATGAAGATAGTAACATATCTGAACTGCCAGTTCTTGTGTCAGAGTGTAGATGACATCAACCACATAATTTCCGGGACTGCATACTGTAGCAACTGTTGTTGCGTCATGATGATGGCGATGGTGCTGCCCAGGGAAAAACAACATGGCATCAAAATAATGTGTAGTGTGATTAAGGCACTGGACTGTAAAACACAAGGTGGGCAACCCCAAAACTAGGAATCCGTGAGACAAAAGGAGAGTCAGCCAAACCAAACAGTGTGTTCAGCTGGAGAAACATAAAATGTGCTTGGGGCTTGTAAGTCACTTTGGATATAATGGTCAACTGACACAGTAAATAAAAGATAAAGGTATGGATTTCCAGAGCTACATTTAGGATTGCATTAGCCTTGGTGGCTATGGTTTTCCTACATTCTTTAAAACACTTCTAAATGTCCATTTTCTCATTTCACCCATTGCTCTTGCTTATTTTTACTTTTTATCTGATATTGATATGTGCTTCTATAATAAGTAATGTGTAGCACATTTAACTTACTATTCTAGGGTCCTTCTACGGGCATCCTTACTTTGTGATTATATGAAGCACAGTCAACTGACATTTCTTGGTTTGGCTCGGAGAAACTCACTTTACAGGTTGACAGTTACCTCATTTGTTGAGTGTGCAGGGAGGATGCCTGCACTCTCACATATCGGTTCAGTGTCGTTTTTAGAACTTCCCCCATGAATAATCTGTGACACTGGCAGTAATATACAGCAATAAATACATGAGAGATCAAGGGAAAATTAGGATCAGGCACCCTGCTGCCTAATTACGGAACTCTAAAAGAAAAAAAAAAAAAAGAAGCTGTGTAACCTACCTCATTACTGTTTCTGCAATGAGCTGTAGGAAGGATAATCCATATATGATTATTTCCTCATTCTGTTCATCAATTCATGTTTACAATGAATGCTAAAAAGCAAGAATGATAAAATTTGAAAATGGATATACATAGGGGCTATGTACACCAAAAAGGAGCATACAAAAGCCAGTGGGGTTTCCAATGTTTTTTTCAGAAGAGTATTGAAAATGCCAATGGAAACCTTACATTTGTTTTATGAAACATAAATAAGCAAAGCTCTGGGCCATTTCATTATATTTTTTGATGTTCCAAATCAGCGATTAATGTCAGAGACCTTTAAGAGCCATAAAATTCAAAACTCTAGTTTCTAAAAAGCTGTTGATGAAAAATTTTTAAAAAATCATATTAAGTACACAATCCATGGCATCTTCTACCATAGTACCAGTTTTTATTTTCATCAGTTACTAAGTAAGATTGTTAAAACCCTTTATTAAGAACCAAAGTTCATTAAGGAACATGATTTAGTATAAAGTTAAAACTAGTGCAAAGAACAGTATTAAACTGGCGCTGTGTGAGTGTAGGTGGGTGATGGACTGGCACCCCATTCAGGGTTGGTTTCTGCCATGCAGCTGTAATAGGCTTTAGTTCTCATTTGCTCCAAGTTATGTCAAAGTGGACTCAGAATGTTATGTTCTTGCAAATAGGTTTATAATAATCCAGAGTTATCCAAAAGGGTATGAGAAATTGTAAAAAGGAGGGGAGAACATTAATTCCACAAGGTTGTTTAGATGTTCTGGACACTGGGCATACTGAAGAATGTAAAGTCAACATATTAAAAGACGCGTACACACACACACACACACACACACACACACACACACACACACACAGAGTATATACAGCAGATAAAATTTTTAAGCCAAATTGAAAAGTCGAACAAAGAATGGTGGGTTGTGTAACTGAAAGGAAAAGGGCATAAGGACCTTATTTGGTTCTCCTCTCTTATAATGGGAGGGCATAAACATGAACTCATTACCTAAAAGAAAAAGAACAGAAAGAATCAAAACTAATTATAAAATGCCAGACCTTCGTACAGACAAAGGCAGCATCACCATCACGTTCAGGATTTCTCTGCTGCTGTCAAATCCTTCTTAGGTCTCTGTTTGCTAAACTTCACTGCCATGTCGACTAGCAGCTGGGTCTTGAATTCAATGTACTGTACTTTTCTTCAAATTAAAATGAAGCCCATAAACAAGGAGTCACAGTCTAAAATGAGGTAAACAATGTGAAAATTGCACAAAATATACAGGCATTTTGGAAGCAATGCAGTTCAAGAGCACACAGTTCTTTAATGGGTTCTGTAGCCAAAATACATATCAGAAAATAAAGTGGGATTTCCAGTATGATGGTACATTTGCATTGGAGGCGTTTTTATTTACCTTTTTACAAAATATATATATCAGATAATAATATGCACGTTGATATTGCAAAGTTCTGCTTATTCCTGCAACTACACATAAAGCATTATATGGAAACAAATGTGTAACACAATAAAAAAAGAGCATAGAGAAAAAATAACAATAATAATAATAATAATAGTAGTAATGCACTGAAGTGGTTCAACATTGCCCACAGCCAATTACATCTATTTCACTTAGCATGATACATTTAGTAAGGGTTTTCTCTACAGACATGAGAACACAAAACACTCCAAATATGGCAAGCCATAATGCCTAAATAAAATATATTAATTTTTAAATCTGCAATCAATGAAAACACACTCTTTAAATATAGTATGCACATTTATGGCATTCACAAAACACACACACGCTGGCAGATAAGTAGACGCAGGGTCCTCCATAAGGCGAGGAGCGACAGGTGCTCCAAAGGCCGAGTCCACATACTGCCATCCACATTGATGGAGAAGACAAATCTTCTTTCAGGAAAATTGAGCAATGAAGTGAGGTGCTGTTTGATAAAAAAAAATCAGGCGGTAATGAAACATAAGGGTGGTTAAAAAAAAAAAAGCATAAAACGACACCTGTCTCCTCATGACGATTATTAAGCATAATAATTCAAAGAGACATTTATTTTTTCCTAGGGTTAAGTATTTCAAGCTAAATAAACAGCATTTGTATAAATGAGCACATTTCACTAGCAGGTCCTGCAGTGTCCTAAAAATGACATTATGTTAAAAATGTGGAGTTATAGCAGGCTCAATTAAAAACAGAGCACAAAGCCAGTTCTGTTCTTTTTGTTTCTTCAATCCTTCTAAATCTTAAATCCTCCAATTCCCTTTTACTGTTTTCATTCAATTTCTATAGGCCTTTAGTATAAGAAATCATTCTGAATGGTAGGTGAGAAGGTTGCCATTTATATTATTTGTGTGCAAACTAGAACAATTTTTTTCAAAGCACTATAGTGATACCGAATGAAGGTCTTATTATCCAATTTAGAAGCCGTTGCCTGTGAAAGTCAGCGATGTGCTACGAACACCACCTCTCAGTACACAGTTTATCAAAACACGGGCAGACAGAAGCCTGTCACAGACACAGAGGCAGCAATGACATTGAGAAGACGTGCTTTGCCTGTATACTTAGTCCACTGCTGCATATCGCCTTGACAGAATTTTTTCACTCTAGCGGCTGGGACTACAACAACTGGCATCCAATTAAATCTCATTCCAACGCTGGCCTAATGAGGAAGATATCATCACAGCCATGAAAAATCTATAGAAGGCTCTAACATGGGGACTTCAAATCAATTTGTTGCATAACATGAACTTATTAAATGTGGTTTCTTGATGTGAGCAGAGGCAGTAATTAGCCAGCATTAGATGATTTCCTTAAGTGTATTTGGTCGCTTTTATTTGAGCCTATTCAGGATCTCCTAGTATAAATACAATGAAAAAATAGTGCAGATGATGGGGAGCATTCTTGTTAATTTAATCTTCTAGCTGAGTGAGCCATACCACACCAGACAATAATATAATTGAGCAGAAACTGGGACTGGGGAATTTTGCAATTATCAATTGATCAGCATGATCAATATCTTGAAAAAGCAAAGCATGGCTCCTGGTGTCTATTGCTTATTTAATAAAATGACAACACTCAGAATATAAGACAAGCTTAAAGCCTATTACAAATATGGCAAAGAGAAAAGGAAAATTGCACTTGAGTGATCCAAAATGTTGCAATGACAAATGGGTAAATGACAAATAATTGTAATGAAAACTCTTCTTTTTTGATTTCTATAACCATTCAGTATGTGACAAGTTTCAAAAAACACATGCAGAAAAATTGCCAACTTATCTTTCAATGGGAATACTACTCTAAAATTCAGACTGAAGCTCACCTTTACACTAAATGGCTGATTAGTGCTTATTGGCCAAGTGGGAAGGAACAGGAGTGGGAAGTGCAACAATAATTAAATGCATTTGGTTAAAACCCTGAGCTTTCAAAAGGTACACAACACCACATAGAGAAACATCACAGGCATTTAAAATGCAAAGCCATGCAGAGCAATCATGTTCTGTTCATCCAGTCAGCCTGGAAGTTGCAAAGAAAAACACCATTACAGTACTTGTAAAAAGTGAAATGACATCAGTGACAGAAATTCAGAAAATGTCAGTAAGTTTACCTCTGGTATATAATAGCAACCAGAAGTAAATATCACAAACAAACAAAAAATATATATATAAAAAAAATCACTAATCTAAATATGTTATCATTAGACTTGAGGCATAGATAAAGTCATATAAGAAAAGTTACCAAAACGACTGTGTTTAATGACAATATGAATTGGTCCCAGTATTGTGCCCACTAAATCACTGGATCTTCATTTGCTCTTAGTCCACATGTTCAAATTTGTGTTCCAGTTGAGCACTACTGTGCTCAGTTTATCAGGTCCATGAAAAAGTGGGTGCCATAGTGCCAACAAGTCCACAAAAATAAACAGCACACATCAAGGAACAAAGATTCTTCTATTTTCTGATGCCAAAGTAAGTTGTAACAGAATTCCACAACAGTTAATCTTTGGTTTACACTTGTGTGCATCCCTTGGACTCCCATAATTCTTCGGCATTCTTCTAATTGTATCCAGTGAGAGATGCTAAAAACAAGTAATAAAAGAAAAGAATGCCCAAAGATACAATGTTGTACAAATCTTCATTTAAATACAATTTAAACAAATCTGACAATGTCCACAGAGAGTTAACTCTAGGAGCCCTTGCTGTTACTGAATGCTCTGGCTTTTGCATTCTTCTTCTTCTTGCAATTTAAAAATTCTGCTGCCTGCGTTTCTTAGCATCCATGGCATCCAAAATTGGCTGCCTCTTTGCAGTGTATCGCTGGCGCAGTTCTTCAATCTCCCGCTCCATCATTGGGTCCAGGGCACTGAGTCTCATCTGCAGTTCCTCAAAACTCAGATTTTTCAGCTGGCAGGGAAGAGAGAACAATTTTAATGAATAAATAATCTGGTAGGTAAGACTTTGGTTTAAGACAGTCTAATGTTGGAGCCAACACACTGGCACTGCCATTTTCCCTAGAATTCACAGTGTTGATTTTGTTAATCAGTCTTTATTTCTCAGAGACATGTGCATCAGGCTAGTTGACAATTTTATACTGGCACAGCAGGATAAGGATACACTCTGTCACAGGCTGGTTGCCACACCCAAAGGAAAAAGGTCTAACTTCCCATGATTAAGAATTGGATGGATGGATGGATACATGGATGAATGAATAAACAAAGGAAAACACACATCTGACAGTTAATTCATAACATAATGTAGTGTACTACAGGTCCCTATAACTTTACAAGATTCACCTTTGAACACTGCTATGTAAATTTTAAATGATTACTGATAATTGATTTTTTCTGGTGTCACAGCTATCAAATCCAATACTAATAGCGATATGTTTTATTTCCCATTATTTTATTCAGTAGTTTGTGCATGTTGAACTTAGTTTACAAACAAAATGATGACTTAAATGACCAAAGTCTAGTTACATTTTTGACTTTTAGTTAGATATAGAAACTCTCTCTCCCTCTCTTTTATTACTATTTGTTTTACAGGGGAACATGATGTATTGCTCTGTAAATATCAGACAAATATTTTTATTCAGCTTGTTTCAAATGAATACTTAAACAAACTCACATAAAAGCTTAGCTGACAAAAGAAGAACAGACTATGGTGTTGACAATCTGGGTTTTGCCCCCTTAGTTTTAAGGTGCCTTTAAGATGACTACTTGAACCCACACATTATAACTTTTGACCTTATTCAAATCAAACAGAACAAGTATTACAAATGGCTATTTTGTAGTTGCCAGCATTTACGATAAGAAATGACCACAAAATAGACATTTTACTCTGCGATCTGCAGTGTTTAGTGAGCAGTTATGCATCTGTGCTGTGCAGTTTATGTGTCATCACATTGGTCTAGCATGTTGGAAATATTTTCAACACTGATTAACTTTTGTAATTCATCACTGAATTATTACCCCCACCCCTTCACCTAATAAAGTAGTATGTTAAATATAAGGACTTGTGTTCTTGATAAATTACCAAAATGAAATAAGAGAAAAAAATTACTTTGTGGTTTGGGAAAAGCTCTATGGGTCATAGGATTCCATTAATAACCTCACAGCAACATGTGCTAAGACAGGGATAAAGGTAAATGTGCATAGTATAAATTACTATCCTTGATCCAAGTGAAATGGCCATACTGTTAATGTAGAAGTAACTAGGCACAAGTGTCTGGGGGCATTAGTATTTATTTAAAAACACAGTACTTGGGCTGAAACAATTTCTTAGAACTTTTTTAATACTATAATTAAACTTAATACTTTATGGTGGAATGTCTGACATAAATACTGTACATTTTGTTACCCATACACATCAATTATTTATATTTCTTGACAAAAACATGAACGTTGCACATTATATTTTTATACATTTTATATTTATATAGCCAAATACAAATAATTAAAGTGCACAGCGACAAAAAGATGATATTAGGCAAGCGTTAACCCAAAGATCATGTGTCAAAATGATTCTGTAAATGTAGGTTATAAGTAATATCACAAGTTCACTAAAGTGCAGAAAGGTGGCACAGTGGTTACATTTGGTGCCTCATTGATTCAGCTTCCAGGGATGGAATCCTGTGCTTGATCTGTTTCTGTGGAACCTGCAATCCTCTCTCCATTTCTATGGCGTCTTACTTCAGTTTTAGAACAAGTGTTAGATTAACTAGTGATTCTAAATTGGCATCTTGTGAATGTGGGCGAGTGACATCTGCAATGGAATGGTATAGGGAGCAATGACGTATTGAATAGGTTACTGTAACCTGTGTATTAGTAAGTTTTGTAGTCATATACATAACCTGCTTATGAAATATCATTTTAATGCATTTGATTTCTACTTCTCCTTACTGTTATGTTACATTGCTTGCTTTTCCTTTTATTATACAGCCTTCCTTTTTTGTTGTCACTATTATGCATTATTGGTTTATGAGAAGATATTTCTTAGGCTCTGCTTGGAGAAACGCTGAGAAAATTGTTTGTTCCAGAGATTTCTAACAACATGGGTGGGGTTTTTAGTTAAACGCTTATTGATTTAGTGTATCAAGACAGTAATATCCTAAAGTTATAAAAAGCACATATCACACCCAAGCACTTGTAACACCCCACAGTCACTGAAGCCAAGACATGCTGGAGCTCCACAACCTCTGACTTGCTCAACTTTTAAAATGCAGCCCTTAATAACCGTTCACTCTTTAAATGCTGCAACAGCACCTGAAGAAGACAACCAAAGCACCGAAAGCATCCCAGCTAACAAAGAAGAGAGACAGAGCAAGCATTCTCATTGTTACAACTACATTCATCCGGTCATATTCCAATGGGATTTTCCTAGCAGAGTCAGACGTGAGTTGTAAGCTGAATGATTACTTTATACAAACTAAAAATAAAATAATTGTTATGGTTAGTTGTGGTTGTTCTTATATTGTCACTGTTGCGGCATTGAGGCAGTAGTGCAACAGGAATTACCTTTCCATTAAACATTTCCCAAAAGTGAACCTGGTCCATATGGGAAGCTAATCACTGCATGCTGCATACAAATGGCAGACTACCTTCTTATTAATGCTACCAGATTTTGACCCCACACAGCTTGTGAACCTAATTTGTGTCTGTTATGTTGAAAGAAACTGTGGAATCCATGAAAACTTAATGTGATACAGAGATGCACAAACTTTGTACAGATAGTAACAGCACTGGGAATTGAACTTATGCCCGCTTCTTCACTGTACTGCCCATAAGAAAATAATCAAAGACAAAATTTGGTGTAAACAAGTACTGCTTGCTTCACTGCCCCCCAACCCCCCCCCCCCCCCCCCATCTCCCCCAGGCCCACTACACTGCAGGCACTTCGTGTCTCTGCCACTCGCATTTTCAGGGGGGGGGGGGGCACGGGGCTGAACGCACGCTGAGTTCTGATCAGCTGCTGTCTTTCAGCTAATTCTGCTGAGCTGCGAGTTCTGCTTGTTGTGCTGCGCGTCAATCATTTAAAAGCAGCTGTCTTTTTGTCTCACTGCCTTGTCTCGTGTGACGTTAAAATGTCTCTCGCGGGACGTATCGTCTCCTTCCAAGCCTCCCAAGATTTTTTTTTTTTTTTATAATAGAGAGATAAGACATACATTTAGTAGTTACATTCATGATGTGGACAGATAATGAGTTCAGTCTAGCAGATATGGTGAACTGGAGGATCACCCAAATGCAATCTCCTAAGAAACCCCAAGAATTAAATCTCAAGCAGGGCATAACTGAAAAGTAGATGAGGGATAATACAAGGAAAGTGAAACAGTATGTGAGTGTGATGGAAGATTTTGGAATAGGGGGGACACTGTATCTTCACCTCAGGCAAATACACAATATATTAAAAATGTAAAAAGGCGGCAAACAGGACTCTGATGTCCACAGCTCTCACAGCCGGTGAAAGACTTATAATAAATTTAGCAGATTCTAGCTTTCTGACACCCTATAGTGGAGAGTCCAGAAAATGGATGGATAAAGCAATAAGTATAATTTATTTTAATTAAAAGTACAAGAAGCAATGAATTGTATATTAACTCTAACAAGCTGATTTAAATCTTTTATGAATTGCCTAGGGCTAAGAGTGGATTAGAATACAGAGTTCTTACTAAGTCCTCTGAGCCTGAGTTAGAATCTAAAGTGGCTCTATATCTGAAACAGATTTTCTCAAAGAATCCATTAATATAGAAAATATAATATCAATTGCACCCATTTATAAATTTTATAGATTAGATGTTTGAAGAAGGGCAAATGTCAAATTTAAGAAATTATTCACATTATTTAATTATCTGTAATATGCATTTATAATTCAAATTAAAATATACACTCAATGGCTGCTTTATTGGGTAAACTCTCCAATACCTGATTGGATAGCCCCATTGCTGTCTCAATAGTAGTATGTTATTCCTGCAGATTTTTTTCAGCTACATGTCCATACTGCAAACCCAAGATTTCATGTCATCCTAAAGCTTCTTTCTCTATTGGAATTAAATATGCAGACGGTGCAGGTCTTTGGAACAAACTAAAGTCACAATTATGTTTGTGCAACCAACTTGAGATGACGTGTGCTTTGTGAAAGGGTGTATTATCTAGCTCAAAGTATCAGGAAAAGCCTCCTTTAATCAGCTGACTCTACCTATCCATTTAATATGGTTGGTTTAAGCAGGAAGTAATTACTTATCACATGGTGCCATTTGGTGCTGGATAACTTTGTTTATTTAACACATTACATAAGGACAACAGGTGCAATTTACCTTATAGTGGTTGAACCCCTGAAAAATCATCTGTGTCAAAAATCTGCAATAAGAAAATCAGAAATTGGGCAACTACTTTTCTATGGCAAATATGAATGCTCTGCCCAGCTTTGTAATCGATGTAAATATTTAGTTCTTTTATTTCTCTCTTACTTTCCCCAAAGTGCCTGTCAGTTTAGTCCACTCATCAACTATGGTTATTCTTTTCATTTAATTACTCATCAACATTTGAACATAATGTCTGTAAGATACAGTTTGGTTAATGTGAGAAACTGTGATGTCACACAAAACCTTTAAGTTACTCGTGCATATATTTATAAAAATCAGGCTGCTGCATGACCTCCATAATTCTGAATGGACTTCCCCAAGACAAAACATCTCTGAAACAACTATCAGAGAGAACTCTTTACCATTATCTTACAGACAATAACATCATCTTCAATTCCAGTCCTTCCTGACCAGGACTGGTTCATTTGTAATGATTACTCCCATTTTTTCCTCTCTTCTCTCTCAGCCTTTCTTCATGCATTCAATGTCCATCATTACGTGGAACTCTTGTTTTAAGCCACCTTGACCCCGGCCTGGACACAGCATTTCTCTTCTGGCAAAGGAAATATCTGAGTTGCATGCATCCAGTGATCCACCATTTCTGTCAGTTTAACTGTTGTTACACTGTCTTCCATACAGCTGAGAGGTTTTATATGACCTGAAAGAATCTGCATGATCCATCTGGCAAAGGCTATAGGATTTCAATTACCTGGAATATGCCATATTGGTCAAATTGACTTTTTAAAGGAGCTGGCTATGCTTGGGTGACCTTATTTCAGCAACATAATTAAGTAAATTACAAACTACTATAAGTATATGGATTCTGGCCTCTCACTAAGATGGCCCTTAGGGAGAATAAACATCCAAAGTTCATATATTTATAATTTAGACTCAGACTCTAATATCGAACTTCTGTCACCTCATGGTTTAAATTTTGTTGATATAAGAAATATTATTTAAAAAAGAAAAACAAAAAACAAAATCTGCACCCTGGTGCAAAGCTGTGGAGGTTCCTCTTAATGAAGAAAGCAATTGCTATTGCCACTGTCACCGTTGAAGCATTGAATACTATTCTTTTTGTCTACTTTATGCACTACATTCTCACAGGAAACAGCAACAAAGATGTTTACCACAAAAATGATATGACAAAGTGGAAAAAATAATGAAAACAGTTTTTCAAGTGAGCCAAGTGCCTTAAGACACTTAAACCTGGAAATTAATGAAAATGTGATGTAATCTTGTTAAACAGTGCTGGCTTAGGCTCCCTGTAATAAAATCATATATGCAACTGGCAGGGTTTCATGCAAAAACATGTTAGGACACTCGCCTAAAGTGGACTGAATTACCTGCAACCCCAAACCCCAACGTTGTCTGTACCGTGTCTATGCCAAATGTGTCGAGCATAAGATGGTTTGCATTTTCACATGAACATTTTGCAGACTGTTGTACAATATAAAATGCTTTTTTATGAAGAGGATTATACGTCAAAAGAAAAAATAATTGCTAATACTTCTTCCATTTCACAATCGCTGCCAAAAGCATACCCAACTATGCAAGTTTGGTCAGGTATAGATGGGCACACACTTTTGGAAGAAAGAGACTGATGACAAAAAGAAGATACATACATGAAGAAAACGTTGCACCTCTTCTACCCCAAAATATCCTACATTTTCTATAAAAATTGTAGAATTTCTACCTGTTAGTGTATATGGAAAAGATGTTAACACTAATCCTACAGAAGGTTAGTGATGGATTTCAAATAGTAAGAACATTTATTTTACTGTTTCAAACACTGCCACCAAACTGTTTCACACTCATAAAGACAGAAAATAAATAAATCACTATAAATTTAATTTAGATATGTGCCCATAAATCATAACGCCTTTGAATCATTAGATTACTGACATTTAAAGACAAAAAAATCCTTGACTGATGTTTAGTAATTCCATCTTTTCAGGAACAAAAGTGCTAACAATTGACCAAAGTAAACAGATTTTACCAATTACCTTCTGCAACTGTGCATGGACAGAAAAAGAAGAACTGAAGTTTGAAAGACAGCACTGAACACCATGTATAATTTACATTTTAAAGGTTCAGTATTCCTAGAAAATATACTAGAAAGACTGAAGTAATGGAGTGGTTGGCACCCTGTCTCACATCGCCAAGAGACTGACTTTGAATCCTAAGCCTGGTCACTATATAAAGTTTACATGTTCTCCCTGTGTCTGTGAAAGAGTTTCTCTGGGTAGCTTGGTTTTCATTTCATATCACAAAGAATAATCTATACAGCTAATTCTTAACTCTAAACTGGCCTCATTTGGGTGAATGTGGTTAGGTGCACAAGTATGCCATGTGCTGGTTCCTGTTTTATACCCAGTGCTACTGGATAGCCTCTATGTCAACCTGAAAATAAGTCCAATAAATGGGCTAATGAAAATAAATAAAATATGAAACCAAGAAGAATATAGCATTTATTGTTGAAACAAAAAAAATATCATCAACCCAACATATGTGATAGTTATTACATCTGAGCCCTATATTCAGTTAAAAATTCTATATATGAAATTCTAGTTCTGTCTGTCATTGGCAATATAGACTTAACGGTAACAGCCACATCGCATATGTGGGAATGTGTTGTTACGTCTGCCGAATTTCATAAGCATCAGCTTGCTGCACAAGGACGTCACATCTGTGGAACAAAAACATTGCAGGTGTCAAATCTGGCAGTTATGGCACAAGTTATGTCTCTCTGATGCCTGTCTGCTGACATTGTGTCTTGACACAGCAGGCATATGCTATCTAAGAATGTGCCATCCTGACCTGCAACTCTGCATGAAAATGTCAATAAAATCGGATTAAGCAACTGCTGTAATCTCGGTCAGCAATTGCATCCTTTATCCTCCTTCACCACTTCTGCATTGTTTCATTCTCAGCTAGACAGATTGTCTCTGCGTGATGGCAGGTCCTACACAAGACACTAGCAATGCACACATGATGGTGAGGATGAGTTTGAACATGGAGACAGGACATCACCAAACTGTCAGAGAATGAACCTATGATGCTGCACTACAGCACAGCTGTCACATTTTGACAATTGTGGGCTCTAAGGCTTAATTTCCACTAAATTTTCTGTATTCATTCTTCAGTTATGCATCTACTGTAAGTGGAAATCTCTGTGCAAGATCATGATGGGTGATTTCCACTGCACACATACAGTATAAACAGGCCACAGTGTCAGAGTATCCTCTGTAGCTCCCATAATTATTTTTTGGTATGTTTTATAGAAGTTTCTTCCTCTCCCAATTTCATTCCAGGCTAAGGAGCCATCTTTTGACTGTGACATTAAAAATTACTTTGTTTTAGGTTATTCCACCTAACTATATTGTTTTATACCTACTTTATTTATCATCCGATTTTCTGTACAGTCTGCTTTTTCTGCTCTCATTGTATTCATGTATTGTTTGATTGCTGTAAATTGTAAAATTGTTAATTGCTTTGAAAGATACTTATTGTTGTCAAAGCTTTTAGTGCTGAGAGCTGATTCAGTCACTACATTTTCTTTTTGGAGCATCATTGTTTCTTTTCTACTTTACCAGCTGACAATTAAAATATGACTCAAATTAAAATGTACTCAACAGTAGCTAACATGGTGGTAGTCTTCATCAAAAAGTAGCATTTTGAACAGAATTTATATTTAGAATAAAAAATGTGGACAACGTTTAAGAGTGATGGTGAATGATTCAATCTGGGCAAAACTCTGCAATTTGTTTCTTTCAGTAAAGTTTAATGCACTGTAGTATAAAGGTTTGACACTGGAAGATATGTGTAGTGTAGTGCATGGACTTTAAGCTACAAGATTGCAGAATTAATCTCCACCTCTGACTGTGCTCTAACTGAACTCAAAAGAAATAAACTCTGAAGGAATAAATATACTGTATAAGTGGCAACAGCTGAAAGTATGAACCTGTACATTAAAGACACTGAGTATGCAAAAGATGTTACATAAATAAAATGTATTACAATCAATGGTAAAATGAGTGCTTGAACAAGTCATCACCATTAAGAATTTGCTTCTAGTTAAAAAATTAGTATTCAGACTAATGCCACAGCAGTGCTTCAGAATCACATTGGCTGATAAATTTTTACTTAAAATACATTATAATAGAATATAAGTCACAGAAAATCTCATTTTAATATAACATAAAGAAGGCCAAATTTGGAATTAATTTCTGGAAAATATAAAATGAAGATTGGATTGTCTTTTTTTTTACAGAGGCACCAAATAACCAGACCAGTGACTTGAGTGATATTGGTAGAGGGTGACCCAGGAGTCTTATTGATTCTAGGGACGATACTGTCCTTAATGGCAAATAACATGTACAGCAAAAATAACATGATATGATGCTGCCTGTGTGGAGTTTGCACATTCTATCCATGTCTGTGTGGATTTCTGTGTATTCCGGTTTTCCTCCCATGGGCGTGTGAATGTGTTAAACTAACTGGTGAATATAAATATGTTCAAGGTTGGCCCTGCTCTGCAAATTGATCATGACGGGATAGGCCCTGAATTGAATTAAGTGGATTTGAGAATGTCAGGTTTTTTGAGAAATAACAACCAAATAATAAATAACTCAAAAAAATAAACAACGACTGAATAGATTTTTTGAAAAGATTACTCAATACAAATGTTACCCATCCATTTTAGCCAATCACTGTAAAGCAGTTGCTTATAAAAAATAGCAATGTAAAACAATGCCTATTAGTGGCAAACCAATAAAGAAACACATACAAATAAATGCAGAAATTTCTCTTGCCAGAAATCATTTTCCCACAACCCCTTTCTTTCCAAATGTAATTGACACTGAGCAAATCTCCAATGTACAACTAAGAAAATATTTCTCTAATAAAGCAGACTGTTGGGTTTTGCCTCAGATGCGTATGTGATGATATGTGCTGAAACTGAACATGCTAGCTGAGCAGAACAATCTCTTCCAACACTACTGAACTGCATGGCTACCATAGCAACAGATAACCCATAACCATTTAAACTTGTAACAACTTCACTTCTAGTACAGAATTGACAGAATAGGTTAATTTGCTGCTAGCCTGGGGGAGGGAATCTTTGAAACAAGGTACAATTAATGTTCCTCCACAATCTGTATTAATAAAGTCGTGTGAATCATGACTGCTAAGAAGCTTAATGTGGAACATTTCTTTAAACATGAAACACATTATGTGCTTCTGAAGCAAATCTGGAAGACATGCCTATGTTCAAGTTGGCCTACACTTCTATCACAAGGCAAACTGTGCAATACTTTTTTGACTCATAATTACCACAGCAATTTTGAAGCTTTGTACAACGTTGTACTGCTGGTTCATCTGTGACCATCAGAGACAAATCACCAGTTCTGTCAGAGCTCTTGACAGTTTATGTGTACTTATAGACCAGAGAAGGAGAAACTGACCTGAGGTATTTACAAATTTTTTCTGAACAGATTATTCTGGTTACCTCATGTTTTATTTAAACAGTAGCTGTGTATCCACCCTCTTTACCTTATGTTAGGTTGCTTATTGCTCTAGATCAGTGTTTTCTCAGCCTTTTTGGTGTCATAACCAACTTTTTACCAATTTAAGTGTCTTCGTGACCCACCATATTCTCCTCCTTAGTGAACAGAGCAAGATCATCAGAGTGGGTTTCCCCTTAATGAATCGACCACGATCACAGCTACTCAGAATGCAGTGGTTTAGAAACACCGCTCTAGATGGTCACAGAAAATGGTTTAGTGGCTCAATTAACCTTATGAGCCTCAATGTGTCACTGGTGTTAAACCAATGAGCTGTAGGTATAGGTATCAAGGATGATACACCAGTGAACTGTAGGTATCATAGCTTATACAGCAATGAGCTGCAGGCTATATATTTGTGACACCTTTTTTTAAGCCTTATTACATTTGTTGTAGACATGATAAGGATGCTTCAGTTTCTTTGTAAAAGTAGAAAAATGTAGGCTTTTTGATGTCATGTGAACAAATAAGTACACCTTATGAAATGTTTATTCTTTGATAACATATGTCTACATATTAAGAATTGATCTTCATTTAAACAGTATATACACAAACGTGTTATAATGCAACAAACATGCCACATTTACATTTTGTAGTCTACTGTATAATTTAAGTAAATAAAAATGCAAATTTTGCATGTGGGAAAAAGTAAATACATCCCTACATTATTACTACCTCAAATACCTACAGTTAGAAACTGTTGCATCACATTAAGTGCAAATGACTGGAAGATCATTAGAAAGGATCATGGAAGGCCGTATCTTACTTAAACCTCAGACATTAGTTTGGTTTGCAGTGTATTGTGCAAGTGTGTGTTATCACCATGCCTAAATAGAGTTCTTTGAGGCCCTCAGAAAGTAGATTATAGATACCCTACGAGTCTGGGAAGAAATAAAAAAAAAAAAAAATCTTCAAACCATTGGAAATCAACTACTTCACTGTTCAAAAGATCATCTACAGGTGGAGGAGGAAAATTTTGCTGCAAGGAAAGAACATTAGGGCAAGACTAAAGTTTGCCCATCAAACCTTGGTAAAGACAAGTGGCCTCATGTATAGTGTGAATTCACACTAAAACATGGCTGTACGGAAAAAGTGGAAGTGTGCGTATGCACAAAAAAAATTCAGATGCACGAAATCGTGCGCAAGTCAACTTCCACTCCATAAATCCTGGTCGCTGTGAAATGTAACACATGTGCACACACCTGCTGCCCCACCCTGACTCCTCCCAGAATTCTGCATATTTTAAAATGCAAATCAAAATAAATATCACCTTCTGTTCAGTGTTTGGTTAAAAGACAATGGCAAATGCATGTGTGAAAAATAGAAGAAATTCAGTGAATGCAAAATGGAAGTAAGGAAAAACATACTATTTATTTGCTTAAACAGTGGTATAAGCAAAAAAAGCGTGGTGGAGACATTCGAAAGTTCAAGTTCAGAATGTTGCAAAGTGCCTGAAATAAAAAAAGAAGTGGTCATATATTACAGTCAACATGAAAAGGCGAGTCTAAGCCCACTGTTTGTTTATTCTGTTTCGGAAAGTATTACAAAATCTGACCCCCGAGCGATGGTGCTGCTGTGCCTGGCTCTGGCTGCACACACACCTCTGCCTCGGAAACCAATGGGTGACCATCTAGCTGTGTGCAGACGGACACTGTTCTGGGTCACAAAATGCAACAGTGAATGCTGTAAGAGATGTGGCCAATGAACTAAGGAAAGTAAGGGCTATACTATGTGATATTGACCAAAAAGTAAATACATTGGTTAAAAAAATAAATGTTGCATCTTATTACCTGTTTCTGCTAATTACATTCAAACAAAGCTGTAATGCTGTCCGATTTGACTGATCATTTGGTGGGTCAGGGTCAGGTTCAGGTATGGGCAAGCCATGATTGTGTGCCACATTATATATGTAGCACACTACATGCTTGCACAATGTGACACACGCTCTATGCCCTATACAGCAGCAAATTAAAATTGTGGAAATGCTTTATATTTACATAAGCAAATTCATTCTTTGAAGGCGTCTTTACTGTGTAGCATCAGTGCTGAGTGCCACAACAGATTGATTCTCTGTTCTTTGTCCTTTAAAGGACTAATTGGAAAAAGCACCTGTGACTGTGCGGACCTGCTGTTTTTTATAGGCATTCCTGCAATAGATGTAGCCAGCTCATTCTTTTGGTGATTCATCCCTGGCTGATGTAACTTGTCCCCTCGCCACTGCAATAGCAATGCGCGTGTAGTTGACCACTCCAATTACATTTGGAAAACCGGATGTTGCTTTGAATTGCTCTTTGATGTTTCACAGTTTAACCACAGTGCAAGGAAATCTTATATATCTGAATGACAAGCTGATAATACCATGCTATACAGCTAGCATGATGTGACTCAGTAATAACTAAGAAATGCCCAAACAGTCAGCAAGTTCATATTGAAAAGCTCTTGTGGCTAAATGGAACCTGCTACAGAGCAGGTAGAGCACAATTCCTCAAAGTCTGCCTTTATAAAGCCGGCACCAGTTCAGCACACAGCTCCAAGAGGATAGCTCTTGGAAATAGAAAACAACTTAGAAGCCAGTCATCATCATTTATAAATATGCACTCTTCTAATTCTTCCATTTGCGATGTCTTCTAACAATGCTAAAGCAGACATGGTAGTTGGAATAATTTGGCCATTCTGTGCACCATTACATTGTTACAAAATTATTACAATCAAGAGAATTAAATTTGTAAACGGTATGCAATTAATTTTGGCATATTTGATAAAACCCGCATCATAAATGTGAATCTAAAAAAGAAAAGCTTACCACCGAAACAGTAGCACTGCTTTGACACTGGGTGCAGCCAGTTTGCAAAACCGAGCAAAACGTATTTACGCAAGGTGGGAGGCAGCCATGAAAATGTGTGTGGCTTTACACCAAGTTTAGTTTTTATACATCTCGAGGTGACCATGGAAACGGGCGCAGAGAACATATTTGTGCGTACACACCGTTTATACATGAGGCCCCAGGACTTCTGGAACAACGTGCTATGGAGAGATGAGGCAAATATAAGAGTTATTTGGCCACAGTACTAGAATACATTTTTAGCAAAAACCAAAGAGAGCATTTGACCAGAAGAAGCTATTGCCAGCTATAATGCACAATCATAAAATCCATTATGAGTTCTTCATTGTACCACAGAGTGCTTCAGGATAATACGAGAAGATTAAAGCTCAACCGAAAGTAGACCTTTTGCTACTTGATAATGACCCCCAACCTCAACATACCGGTAAATCCACAAGGAATGGACAAAAACAAAGAAATGGAGGGTTCTGGAAAGACCAAGTCAAAGCCTGGATCCGATCCCTTTAAGATGCTGACACACACCAAACATGGCACAAGATGAAAGAATTCTTCATGCAGGAGTAGGAAACACTTTCTAACAGTTATTATCACAGACTAGCAGACAATTAAAAGAAGCGTCTACTTGAGGTTGTTTATGCCAAATGGGATAATGCCAGCTATTAAAATCATGAGTGTATTTATTGAATAAATTATTGCAAAGTTATATTTTCATTAATTTTCTTTAAATTAAATCATCTTTATATAAAGGTATGTGTAAATGAAGATCAAATCTTCGTATGTCCACATCAGTTTAAAAAAGAACTGATATTTCATAGGGCATACTTACTTTTTCATACAACTGTCTGTACCGTATCTTTCTGTGTGCTGTTTAGCAGCCACTGAAATAACCAAGTTGAAACTGCTCTTCCCCTTGCCCTGGAGGCAGTATGCACCACATTTCCATATTCTGAATTTTCCAAAGTTTTTCAACAAATCAAAGGATATACTTCAAACCTTGGCCACAAGTTCTTTCAATCAAGCTGTTATAACCAAACACAGCATAGAATATAACCTTGCAGGAGTGCCAAGCTCTAAGAGCAGCGGACAGTGTTTTTTTTTTTCTTCGTAGAGTACAATCTCTTGCTATAATTTTCTTCGATTCTGAACAACATTTCTTAGATTTTTAAAAAATGATTACTCCAAGTTGTTTTCTTTACAACAGAAGAATTAAAATTGATTCTTGCAAACAATGCACATTCCAAGTCACACCACGTCTGAATTTTCCTATGCACAACAATCAGATGTTTGCCGAAAGTGTTTATCCAGATTTAGACTACATTTAAGTTGATTTTACTGACTTGCTCACTTACTGTATTTTGAATGTGTACCCGAAGTTCACTTACACTCCTTCTTTGTTTTTAATGGATGTGCCATCCTGCTGTTGTGCTCATTTTTAGATATTCGGAGGCAAAGGTCATCTACGGTGCTTTATTTCTAAGGAGATGCCAAGCTGTTTTGTGTTGAATGTTTTTATTATAATCGATAAGTACAGTTATTTTTTATAAGCTTTCCTACACGTATTTTGCCCTTTTCTGCATGTTTAGGTTTTTGGGGTAGAAGAATTCACTACTGACCTTAAATTCTTGCTGGAATGTGGTTTTCAGTTTTTTTTTTCCCTGTCAATTTTCAGTGTCATCTTGGTTTTCATGTATTATTTTGTGAGTCTTATTGTTAGGGCATATTTCCATCCACTCCAGCTAGAAGTTGGAAAATGTGACATCAGCTTTAGGAATCTGCTCATTGGATCATCCTCTGTTTGAGCTGCACCTCCTCCATGAGACAGTGACTGTGGGGTGGGCGTGGGAAGCACTGAACTTGGGCCACTAGATATATAGCTGTCTTTCCTGCCACTATGCAAAAGGAGAGCTGCATGAACCTGCTGCTGATCTGGCTGCTAATTACAAAGGGTCTCTCTGTCTCAGCCTTCCAACGCTTCCTCTTCCATTAAAATAAAATTTTAAATAAAAATATAGGGGGAACATTTTAAACCATACATCAGGTCTACTGAATATTTACAGGGGTAAATCCTGCTTGCCCTCAATGTTACCATGATAGGCTTTGGCACCATTGCCATGAATGAATGAAATAAAAGTGTAAATAATCAATATAAAAGTTAAATACTAACAACAATCTTATCTATACAATTCTGAAAAATTATAAAGAACAAATGGAATAAAGTTCAGTAGTTGGGTACTAAAATACTTGTCATAAAAATTAAACTACATCAACCAATTATTGCCTAATACCTATAACTTCAAAATAAAAGCTAGATTTTTTTTTTCATTTATTTTTAACTGTAAAGGCAGAATGTAATTTATCAAGGGTTTTTATATGTCCAAGGCTGTGTGTATTCGTACGATGCCACTTCAGCATTAAAAGCTATAATGAAAACCACAGAAGCGAAGAGTTTGGTAGTTTCATGCATGTTCTTTTCATTAGAATATTTCCACAATTCAAGAATTAAGAACGTGTAAATTTAACAGTAAGGCACTCCAAAATGATTACAGTTTCTTGCAAGTTTTGCATTTTTATTTTACGCTTCAACCTCTTCTCAATCATTCAGAGAAAATGATTTTAAGTACTATTATTGATAACAATAAAAGCCAGGTCCTATCTTGGCAGCACTGGACAAAATGTAGGTACCAGCCATGGACAGTGTGCTAGCCCACACATGCAACAAAACATATTGGGGTCAAACATGGGTCCATTACAAGATAATTAATATCCTAATACCTACATGTATAGCACTTCTCACTTCTGCTTAAAATGGGGGGCTGACTTCACTGAAAAGTTGTGTCAAAGTTGAATTAACTTTGGTCATCTACTGTATACTTATTATTAGGTTGATTTAATTCAGTACAGGGTTGAGGGTCAACACAAACCAAGTAAAAAGATGATCAAATGCCCAACATTGTTTTAACATATTCATGAGCCCCATGCACTTTGTCAGTTCATCACCACATTCATCCAGTACTATACCTATGGAAGTTAGTAACATAAAACCTTAAGAACATTTATAAAATTGCACTCTGTCTCATCAGCATTTCACTCTTTGTTCAGACTTGTTTTGTCTGCAGTACTTAAGTCTCTTCTGACAGAGCAACCCAGCATCACCAAATAGACCTCCCAAACTTCTCCACCTGCCTAACCGCATTCTGTTCACACCTGCAGCACAGATTTTCTTTACTTGTTGCACAGGTTTTCAAACTTAAAAAGGATATAATTCAAAATTTCTAGCCTTTACCCACATCTTTGTTCTACTCTAGCCTGTTTGTCATCTATCGTCCTTTCTCCAGGTGTACTAAAACCAGACAATGAGTCTCATTCACATGTTGTGAAATAAACAATATGCACCCAATCAACATGCATCCTTCTTTACAAAACATCTTTGAATGGAACACAATGCTACTCTACAGCATTATGATTATTCAATAAAATTACTTTACCACACATCTTCTGTCATCTTTATCTGAAACATTTCAGAAGGAAAAAAGAATACTAACTATCCCATGAAAACAGCATTTAAGCTACATGTAAACTTTAATTTTTCATCATAGATATAAATTGTAGTTGACGGACACAACTCTAAAGTCATAAAACAAAATGTAACTTGTGAAAGTGAAAGGTACTGTAACACCAGCAACAGATACACTATGACACCCACTAGGTTTCTTTTGACAGAACATATCTTCTGTAGTAAAAACCTATAGTGTAGTGATGGCAACAAGAATCTAGAAAGTATAGTAAACACGACTATGTAATAACATTTAAGTCCCGTTTAACAGCAACAGCTTGATTTTATAGTGAAATGTGTGGATCTAAGAATTTACTACAATATTAATCATTAATTACATTTTTATAATGTGTTTCTAATTTACTCAAAGTGCTTTACCTTGACAGTGGCGAACAAACCAATATCAATGTATAGCATTCACCTGGATGATGCAACAGCAGCCATTTACGCGTCAGTATGCTCATCACATTAGCTGTTAGGTGGTGAAGGAATGAGAAAGAGTCATTAGAGTCAGGGGATAATTATGGGCCTAGAATGGATAAGGCCATGATGGGCAATTTTAGCCAGGACATTGGGAAACACCTTACTGTTTTCAAGACATGCCCAAGGGATCTTTGATGACCACAAAAAGTCAGCACCTTGGTTTTATGCTTCATCCAAAGGATGGCACCATTTATACAGCACAGTATCCTGTTCACTGCACTGGGGCATTTGGATCCACACCCAAACCTCAGGATAAGCACTCCCTGCTGGCCACACCAACATCACTTCCAATCTATTTATAGACTGTTGCGGTTCAGTGTTATGTTCCAAGCCAAAATGAAATGATTGCATATTTATTGGTGACATGTGTATTTTAATAGTGAAAAACCTTTACAATAAATGACTTTTGCCATTAGTGGCATGTACTAACCCAAAAGCTTGACTCTTGCACCAAAATACAAATGTTTTAAAATGTCAGAAGCATATGGGGTATGCCTTGCTGTGATGATTAACAAACTATTCAGGCTTAAAAGGAATACCTGCTGGTCTTCCCTCCATAGCATAGCCTTTAATGTTTGAAATCTCTGCATACTTTTCAAGCCAAATTGAATCCGCATTTGATATTAAATTTCTTCTAAAACAAAAAAAAAATGTATGTGTAATCCTCAAGGATAATCATTTTATAAAACTGACCAGCAGATTTTGTAGAGCATGCAAATAATGGGATTAGAAGATGAAACTAAATCATATTGCTTTTTTAAGGAGCACTTTCAAGTGGAAAGTGGGCGTTTGCCATCTTCTTAATTACATTTTGCACTAGAGGCATGAAGAAAATCAGTTTAACTGCTTAAATTCATGAGTAGAATTCACAAAGGAATTAATAAGTGTTCTCAACTTTTATTTCAATAAAAACTCTGTTAAAAGATAAAAAAACAAAAAGGGGAATGAACTTCTGCATAGCAACAAAAACTTATTTTTTAATCCACATTGTGTTTTCACATTATCTGAAGGCATTTTAATTTTCACCCTGAAAAATGTCAGTATTTTGAAATTTGAATGAACAATTCCTTAAAGCAAAGACTCCCTATTTCTGTACTGTATACATTATTTTGGTAAAATAAATTTTAAATATCTTTAAAGGAATACTCCACCCAAAAATGATATTTTTATACAGTATGTTACTCACCCCAAGTACTTAATAGAGGTAGCCAAAACAAATTTTTAACCTCAAGTTATCATGCAGAATGGAAATAAAAAGATTTATGATATAACCAATGATGACCTAAAATAATGTTTGCTTTCAATTTCCAGTATAATCAGAGCAAATCATAATCAGAAAACTAAAACCTCAAAAATGTCACTTTCTGAATTGAAAAAAGGACTCTTGACTAACGAATGAGGAGGAGAGGTGGGTCTTTAATGCAAAAAGTCAGTCACATGAGTCTTTAGTTTCCCATGTGCATTGATTATTCTGGAATTGTCCACTTAAATATATTTTAGTAATGAAACATGCAAAATGCACACTTTGAGCATAGAAGTGAATAACTAATGGAATATTGCAACATGAATAACAGGAAATTTTGTTTCTTTTTTCAATGACATTTTTCACATCATATTCTGTTTTACAGCATTTGTCACTATTGGCTTCTATTATATCATAAACATTTGTCTTTCAATTCTACATAAAAGAATGAGACTAAAATCTGGCAAGTATTTCAAAAAATATTATTTTGGGGAGCGGGTATTCCTTTAAATTGTCAATGTATTTGTGGATGAGTTTAGCTTACTGAAAGATCTGGCTAATAATGTAGTTTTGATGTTGTACATTGTATATACAGAATGCTGAAATAAGACACTGGACTTAATCATAATAATTCGATTTTTAGATTACAGTTAATGTTATGTGTCCACCCATCTACAATATTTTCTAGTCTGCTTATATAGTTCAGTATGTAAGGAGCTGGAGTCTATCCATGCAGCACTAGGTGCAAGGTGAAACCAACTAAAGACAGAGTGCCAGATCACTGCAGGAACCATCCACACATGCCATACTTTTATAACTGCAAATTAATCTATCCTACAAACCTTTGGGAGAACTACATTATATATTCATTGAAACACCCACACATATAAAGGGAAGGCAGGCAAACTCTGCACAGGAAGAGTCTAAGGTGAGAGCTAGACACAGGATTCTGGAGCAGTGAGCCAAGCTGTCAAAATGTTGTTGCTTCTCATTCATAAAAGAGTTTTAACCTAAGAATGCAATTTCTAAACTATGAAATCTGTGTAAATCATTTCTTGCAATAAACACAGTAGAGCATAATGTAATTATTATCCAATTAAATTTTATGGCCAATCTTACTGCTATAATTTCTATTAATAGCTTAAGTGTACCACATTCCACAATCACTAAACATTAGTATATACACAGAAGAGGGTCAGCAATTACTAAGGTGGTCTTAAGAAAATATATAGTGATTAAATTGTCTGTGTTAAGGTTTTGGCAGAGGTTCATCCCTGGTTTTAGTGTTTGATACTTGCTTAATTTATTGTTTTTTGTGAACAATTTTGCTATAATTGTGAATGCAAATGTTTTCGCTGCTCTCTTCCTTTTCATATTCAATTGTTTTATTTAACAGATTTTGTGTCTTAATCATTATGCAATATTCTTTTTGTCTTTCAATTATGCCCAGTTGAATTTGTGATCATTCTTGTTTTTATATTTTGAGCAAAAGGTGGCAGGGCCTCCATATGCTGCAGCTATTATGGCTGTCTGTGACCTATATAAGACTCTAAGATGCCTCATACAGCTGCTGAGCCATTAGCTTTCCTTCTCCTGATGTTAAGCTTCTCAATCTTTAAAACCTTTGTGGAAAGTTTATATGTCTGGATGGTCGTTTGTCTTTTTCCATCTTAATCATACTGGTTTGAGTTTTTTGCTTGGTTATTATAATTAATTTTTTCCTTCAAATTTTTGGTTTTGTTCCCTTTTGGGTTATCTAATTTGGAGGCAATACTCACTCTGCTTTGTGTAACTGCTTTTGGAAATCTTGTACACTTTCTTAGTTCTTGGCTCCTTGAATGTTATTCTTTGATGTGTGCTTTTTAAATATTTTTTATTTGGTAAATAAAGTTTAATGTTTTTATAAATTCTTTGTGACAGAGGTTTTAAATCGTTCCTAACTCCTCCATAAGTGCAGGCCTAAGGCCTGTTTTGAGATTTGGGCCTAAGCATATTTGAAGGATTCAGGCCCTGTGGGGTTATTGGCCCCAAGTCACAGCAGTCTGCCTATTAATTATAAATTAATGATAATGATAACAAAAAAAAAAAAAAAAAAAGACCAACACATCAAGTCCAAAGTGTACTCTTGGCCCTGAATTGGTCATTTATTTCTGATCTTTGGGTAATAGCTCAATTACAAAAACTCAACAATAATGGATTTGCATTACTCTTTAATGATGATATAAGGCTATATGATACTAGTAAAATATCTGGAAAGTAACAATAGTCTAACATATATCTTAAAACTGATGGAATCAGATCACCATGAAATGGATAATTAATTTTTTTTTCTATTTATTAACGTCTGTGTTTCTGTGAATACCCATGTTAGAATTCTATGTTCTGCAAAAGCTGGTCTGCACATTCTTTCCTATCTCTATAGCTGACACTAAGAGAAGATTTGGTAAGTAAATATACATCTTACCGACCTGGAAGAGTCCATGACAGAGAAGAAAACAACATTTCAGTATAATATTCCAAATTAAAGATGACAACTATAAATAAAAACATGGCATAACAGGATAGGATCTCTAACTGTGACCTGCCTTAAGCAAGTTTGAAAGACAGAACTGTATAAAACAATTTACCACTTGATACTGTCTTTTAAAAATGTTATTTTTTTGGGCTGTAGTGGAAGAAACTATCAAAATATATTGAGCATTAATCTGTAACATTTTATTTTTATTACACTTATTAATTACGTAATAAGGTACATTCCTTTAATTGGGGTATTGGCACCCTTTACATGTTCAGTAACTCTGAATAGCCAGTGCAATTTTCTATACTATGGAGTGTGTTGCCGATAACATCAACTGATTAAGAAGGAAGGCTCATTTATGGAAAGCACTCTGGATCCACTGGTAGTAACAGAGGAGGTCAGAACTGATGACCTTACTAAATAATGCTGCATGCCCTCCCTATGGCACACTTGCATTGAGGGCTTTTAGTCAATGAACGATTCAACAGAAGTGTAACTCCTCTCAGGACCACTTCCCAACCATTTGTTTCCACACTATTGCACCAGGTCTGCCACGATCTTGCCTCTCTTTGTGTTCATTTTATTCACTCCTCCTCTCACATTAACCTCCAGACTTCTCTTTTTATTTTTGGATCTCTTACTCTTGGTCATTCTCTCTAATTACGCTCCCCAGAGCACTAATGAGGAAATCTGATGGATCGTGCACATCTGCACGTGAACACAGGCCTCCACAAATTTCCCTATCAACACCTTAAGTCCACTCATCCACACTACTGTATTCATCTACAGCCCCACAGAGCTTGAGTGCACTTTTTATAATCTTAAAAACTTCCACTGCCACGGAGCTCAATCTCACTTTACCATAATGTACCAAAACCATTTGTGAAACTGAAATGCTGAGATTATTATAGCCATCTAAACAAGGTTTTCCTATTAGTTTCTTTTAATGAAATTGGAATGCTGAATTTTTTAACAAGGTTGTGTGGTACTGTAGGAATGAGTACAAAAAATTAATGAATAATTTCCCAAAGTTCTCTTAACACAAATTTAATTTCAAATTAACAAAAAAATGTATTTGTTTGTTTTATAAACTTAAAGGAACAGTATAAACCTAGGAAGCATAACAGAAATTAATAATAACACGAATATTAGAACCGTGACTAGTGATTACAATGTTTAACAAACAACAATAATGATTCCGAAAACTGGGTATTGGGAAAGTTTGCAGTGTGACATCTTATGGCTGTAAGGCTCTGAAGAGGAGAGAAGGTTTCATCTGAGAAATTCAGGCATGTGCCTGCAATTCAGGCACAGATAAAACTTTAAGAGTGGGTCACAGACTTGCTGTTTCTCATTAAGCAAACAAAAAAACACTGCAATCTACCCTGATAAAAGGCAAACTACTTCAATCATTTTTAATTAGAGAAAAAACAAGCAGGTGCTCAAGACAGAATGCCTGATAATTAGATCTGAATTACTGTCAAGTCCAAATATATTACTGCACAAGCCATCTGCCCCCAAACTAAGCATCTGGCTATTTAAGTACACTCTGGCCAGGTTAAAATTAGTTTTAATTGGCCCCCTCGGAGTAGTTCAAGTAGTAGTATTTATTTGAAAATTGTCCATCCCTTCACCATGATAAAATACAGGTTGGAAATGCAAGAACAATGTCATAGTACATTATACTAGAAAATCCAGTCATCAAACACCTCATGATCTATATACATCTGCATTTTAAATTATTTTGTCAGCTCCAGTTCAATTATTTTGGGTATAACTTAATAATAATAATTCTTTCCATTTATATAGCGCTTTTCTCACTACTCAAAGTGCTTCAGTGAGTGAGGAGCCACTTCAAACACTACTGATGTTTAGCATCCACCTGGATAATGAGACGGCAGCCATTTTTGGCCAGTATGCTCACCACACATTAGCTGTGTTGTGAGAGAGGTAGCCAATTAGCCTCTATGAACAGAGTCCTGGGGACAGGGTTCATATAATCAACGTCTGGTCATTTTCCAGATTCTGTAATTTGTTTGGCATTATTTTAGGACTTCACATTTTAATCGCCCCATTGCCTTGATGCGATTTCTACATGACACAAATTATTTTAAGCCTTATTTTTGATTAAGCACTGTATTGTCCACCTAGTGTCAGGAATTATTTTGTTATGAGATAGAGAGTCCTGAAGCATGCAAGTCCCAAACAATTTACAAAATACCCACTAGAGGGGGGAACCATCACACCCTGGCTAGTAACCAAAAGGGGCAATGAAAAATCTTTATAAATATGGTTTTCTTATCCATAAAAATGCTCTGTAACTAAATATACTCTGAAGAGCACAACGCGAAAAGGCACATAAGATAATGTCTTCAAAATAGGCAATCCCAAAATAACCAAAATTGTCCCAAAATGAAATCCAAGGAAGTCAAAACACAGAGCAAAGGTTCAAAAATCCAGGTAATCACAAAGGCACAGAATAAGCAATAAAGGAAACTAACCCCACTAGGAAACTTACCCCACTAAAAGCATATTCACAATAAACCGCAAGGGACTGTGGGTTGTTCCTGCCTTTATATGGCTGGGAACAGTCCCTGGATAGTAATGGGCAGGTGGCCCTACCTCTTGGAGGACTAACCACAAAACACATGAAACATAAAGAAAGATACTCACACACACTCACCCACATACATACATACATACATAATATACATTATATATATATATATATATATATATATATATATATATATATACACACACACACACTGTATACACTAGCAAAATACCCGTGCTTCGCAGCGGCGAATTACTGCCTTAAATTGTTATTAAGAAGAAAAGTAAACATTTTTAAACTGAGGGAAAATATACAAATAATTATTTGTTAAGGATCTCTTTGTATACCACGTTGTCAGTTCGGCCCTCCGGTTGTAATATGACCAAGCTGTGCGCTGAGCTTACTCTTGAGCATGCAACGTACAGTTGGCCATGTGAAAAGCAATCTTGCTTCAAATCAATGCCAATCTTTTGTAGGGTTTGTCCCTGAGACTTATTAATTGTCACTGCGAAGCAGAGCCTTACTGGAAATTGGAGGCGTTTGAATTGAAATGGGAGATCAGAGGGTATAACGGGGATGCGAGGAATAAAACTCTCCCCCCTGAGCCACTGCCAGTAAAAACAGTTGCCTCAATTAGGTTCTTTTGCAGACACGTGACCTGAAGTCTCGTGCCGTTATAAAGTTTCAGTGGCTGTACGCAAATCCACAATTGGCTTTTTTGAGCCAAACCTGTTGTTGTCATATGAGCCGATATATGAGTTTCATATATCAGAAAATGTACCATGACGTCTGACACGCCTCCTTTTTACTGTTTTCTCACAGCTTGGATTGCTGTTGTCATAATCGGTTTGAGTTTCATGGTTTGTTTCAATTACGTTAGCATTTGCAGGACTTTTTTGTGTTGAAGTGACATTCGGCATCTGTCAAGCGTTGTAAGCATACAACCGGTTTTATCGATAACTTCACATCCAGCTTTTGAGAGTTGAAACATTCATAAACATCAAAGTGTCCACTACTCAAATCGTCACTTGTGAATCTAAGACGTTTAAGAGGCATTGGCGGTTCTCCAAACGTGTAAAATAGGCAGGCAGCCAACTACGTGGGAGACCGGGGGACGCAGGACGCAGTACAAAACCCCACCTCACACGGCGACCGAGCTGCAGGCTATGGACGTATATATGTACATAAGTAGGATTCAGTTATGACCGTTACGCGTAGAATTTCAAAATGAAACCTGCTTAACTTTTGTAAGTAAGCTGTAAAGAATGAGCCTGCCAAATTTCAGCCTTCTACCTACACGGGAAGTTGGAGAATTAGTGAGGAGTGAGTCAGTGAGTGAGGGCTTTGTCTTTTATTAGTATAGATACATACATACATACATACATACATACATACATAATATATATATATATATATATATATATATATATATATATATATATATATATATATATAGTTATATAGTACTGTGCAAAAGTTTTAGGCAGGTGTGAAAAAATGCTGTAAACAAAGAATGCTTTCAGAAATATAAATAATGATTGTTTATTGTTATCAATTTACAAAATGCAAAGTGAGCGAACAAAAGATAAATCTATATCAAATCAATATTTGGTGTTACTACCTTTTGCCTTCAATTCTTATAGGTACACTTGCACAAAGTCAGGGATTTTGTAGGATTATAGTCAGGTGTATGATCAACCAATTATACCAAACAGGTGCTAATGATCATCAATGTCAGACTAGGTTGAAACACAGTCATTAACTGAAACAGAAACAGCTGTGTAGGAGGCTTAAAACTAGGTGAGGAACAGCCAAACTCTGCTACCAAGGTGAGGTTGTGGAAGACAGTTTCATGTCATGGCAAGATTGAACACAGCAACAAGACACAAGGTAGTTATACTGCATCAGCAAGGTCTCCCCCAGACAAAGATTTCAAAGCAGACTGGGGTTTCAAGATGTGCTGTTCAAGCTCTTTTGAAGAAGCACAAAGAAACTGGCAACGTTGAGGATCGTAAACGCAGTGGTCGGCCAAGGAAACTTAGTGCAGCAGATGAAAGACACATCAAGCTTATTACCCTTCGAAATCGGAAGATGTCCAGCAGTGCCATCAGCTCAGAACTGGCAGAAACCAGTAGGACCCAGGTACACCCATCTACTGTCCGGAGAAGTCTGGCCAGAAGTGGTCTTCATGGAAGAGTTGCAGCCAAAAAGCCATACTTCCGACGTGGAAACAAGGCCAAGCGACTCAAGTATGCATGAAAACATAGGAACTGGGGTGCAGAAAAATGGCAGCAGGTACTCCGGACTGATGAATCAAAATTTGAAATATTTGGCAGTAGCAGAAGGCAGTTTGTTCGTTGTAGGGCTGGAGAGCGGTACAATAATGAGTGTCTGCAGGCAACAGTGAAGCATGGTGGAGGTTCCTTGAACATTTGGGGCTGCATTTCTGCAAATGGAGTTGGAGATCTGGTCAGGATTAATGGTGTTCTCAATGCTGAGAAATACAGGCAGATACTTATCTATCATGCAATACCATCAGGGAGGCGTATGATTGGCCCCAAATTTATTCTGCAGTAGGACAACGACCCCAAACATACAACCAAAGTCATTAAGAAATATCTTCAGCGTAAAGAAGAACAAGAAGTCCTGGAAGTGATGGTATGGCCCCCACAGAGCCCTGATCTCAACATCGAGTGTGTCTGGGATTACATGAAGAGACAGAACGATGTGAGGAAGCCTTCTCCAAGATGTTTGGAACAACCTACCAGCCGAGTTCCTTCAAAACCTGTGTGCAAGTGTACCTAGAAGAATTGATTCTGTTTTGAAGGCAAAGGGTGGTCACACCAAATATTGATTTGATTTAGATTTCTCTTTTGCTCATTCACTGCATTTTGTTGATTGATGAAAATAAATGATTAACACTTCCATTTTTGAAAGCATTCTTTGTTTACAGCATTTTTTCACACCTGCCTAAATCTTTTGCACAGTACTGTACATACATACATATACAGTGGTGTGAAAAACTATTTGCCCCCTTCCTGATTTCTTATTCTTATATATATATGTGTGTATATATATACTGACTGCCTGCTCATATAAGGCGCTCTGCTGTTTTTTTGTGAAGCAACCTTTTACACAGCTTTTCCGCTGTTTTATAAACGAACGCCATATAAGGTCTTCCTTTTTCCTTGCTTTGCCAAGGAAGCAGCCTTTTTATTTAATCCACGGGTTCTCCGCTGTTTTTTTGTTCGTTTATTACGATTGTTATAGTTCTCTTTGTATACCACGTTGTCAGTTCAGCACTCCGGTTGTAATATGACCAAGACGTGCAAGCTTACTGTTGAGAATGCAACATATAGTTGTACAGGAGAAAAGCAATCTTGCCTCAAATTAATGGCAACCTTTTGTAGGTCTATGAACTTAATTTAAACTTTAGGTTTACACGGTACTTTGTTTCCAAAGTACCTGCACTCATGAATATGTCTGTATGTGTCAGTCGCTTCATATGTTCACGTGAGCCGCTCTCTTGTGTGATGTTGCGATGTCCACGGGTTTATTTAATGTTAGCTAAGACCCGGCACTTAAAAGTTTCTTGCTACAGCAATTTTAACTCTGTAACAAAGTGATCCAAAGTCTCATTTATACCTCATGTCTTCTCATTAAACTTGTATGTCGCGAATATGGTATTGCAAACGGCAGCGGGAGCGTTTCTATAAACTTAATTTAAACTTACGGTTTACAGCATGCTTTGTTTCCGCAGTAGCTGCACTTATGAATATGCTCTTATGCGTCACTCGCTCGCTTCTTATTGTTTCGCTGCCTTCTCAATTGTGTAATGAATGTTTTCTTCAGCGCTCTTTGGGGCTCTTCCTTGTTTTGTACGTACTGCGTTCACAGTCAGTTCACGTGATTACATGGGTGGCGTGATGATGCGATACGCAACTCCGCCTCCCACGGCCATGGAGGTGCACTCTATTACAGTATATGGACAAAAAAGAGGTTCCAGTTATGACCATTACGCGTAGAATTTCGAAATGAAACCTGCCTAACGTTTGTAAGTAAGCTGTAAGGAATGAGCCTGCCAAATTTCAGCCTTCCACCTACACGGGAAGTTGGAGAATTAGTGATGAGTGAGTCAGTCAGTCAGTGAGGGCTTTGCCTTTTATTAGTATAGATACGCATACTAAATCAACAGGACATGGATTCAACTGGGACAATGTACAAGTAAAATTTAAGGCCAGTACTAAAAGAGCCAGAGAGCTGGCCGAATCTTGGCTATCAAATGAGAATGCCATCAACAGACACTTGGACATAAATCCAGTATATGCAAACTTAAGAAGAACATGTTCATAATAAATAAACTATACACCCAATATCCACCCCCACCATGTAATGTTTTGCTATATATTGCCTTTGATTCTTGTAAGTCTAAGCATTATCCTCTGATGAAGACCCCTGGCAGGGGTTGAAAGCTCGGGAATAAATACTACTTTATGATACGTGATTAATTTTTTCTCCCTTTGTGGATCTCCAGCTGCAAATATGCAAACCGTATCACAGACCTTCTCTTCTATTATATATATATATATATATATATATACACACACATATACATATACACATATACATATATATACTGTATACATATAAAAGGCAAATAAAAGACCAACAATATAAACAAAAGAATAAAAAATGAACAAAAATAGATATGGAAATGGCATTTGAACCTCAGCTAGGGGAGAAACCCTGGCTGAAACAAAATATTTTTAAACACATATTTTCATTTTTTGTTAAAATCAAAACCTTGGCAGTTAAGTGGCATGACATGAGCCTTTTTAAAATTTATGACTAGATTAAAATGCTTCTGCACTTCAATAAAAACTCACTAAAAACATATTAATAAGTGTCAGGTAATGGGAGTGTAGTACTTGGCGAGGGGTGTTATATTTTATTATAATCTGTTGAATGCTGAAATTACATTTATGATATTTTGTGTTTTTATTTTATTTACTGAGTCTGTAAGTATTGCGCTTATAAGTGGAGGTTTTTTCCACAGGCATAAATCAAACTTAATATTTATTACTCAACTAGTGAAGATGATACTGTTTAAATATCGAATAGATTTTCACAAATTTTTGCTTGCACTTCTTCAGCCTCTGGTTATCCAAAATCAAACTGACAAAAATTTCCTGACACATCAAATTGAAGATTAGAGTTAAAGCAGTATGGGCTCCTTTTTGTTCTCCTGCACACAGATGTCACATTCTAATGGATGTCTTATCACTTGGCTAAGATATTTTTATTTGCAGTGTTTATCTATGAAAGATTTGTACTGATATCTGTTAAGAATTTGCTAGGGTCTTTGTGTATTTCATTTTATTAATTTTTTACACAGGATTATTAATTAGTTTTGGACATAAATTATTGTAGCATTCTGTTGCTGTCACAGTGTCGGTAGTCTGCCATTGTTCTATTGTAGGTGCTGAATTTTTGTTTTTCTTTTGCATGGACAGTGCCATATTATCTATGTTAATAATATATATTGCTAACCAAAGTATTGTAATTGTCCACAGTTTGTGTACTATTGTGCCTCAGCTACAAAAGAAGGTGGCATGCATACCTCAATTTCTGAACTTTTCAAGTAATATAAAACAACCCAAAAAATAAGATGTTTTGATCTCAACTTTGTCCTGGTTTCTCATTTTGGATTATGTTTACAGTTTGGTATTAAGGCTTTTTGTTTTTGTTGTGTCTGATTTCAAGCTGTGACTAACCAGTTTTCTGTCGTTTTCATTAACAGGAAAAGCTGATGAGTACTTGTCACAATACTTAAACTTCTTGGTATCTCAGTCACTTTCTACTCTTTTATTACCAAACATAACAAAAGCATGACATTCAAGATAAGTTTTTATTTATTTACTTTTTCCCCTAGTTCTTGTGACAATCCCTGACAGGACAAATGATGCTACAGTTTTGATAATTCATTACTTTTTTCCCCACAATGTAACCTTGACATACAAAAAGTTCAGCTTCAAAATACAGGTAAAATTCCGTTACAGCGAACTCCCAGGGACCTAAAAAAATATTTAATTGTAATGAGATTCTGTATTTGTCACTATAGTGCTTTCTTTCACTTGCATCCAGGCGTTATTATTTCAATAGTTTCTTTCATGTTAATTTTAATCTCCTCCTGTCTACAAGTTATGCTGACGAAAATTTTTCTCTGCATTTCCTTGCGATAATACACTTTCAAGGTGTGAATGATGCCCAAATCCAATGGCTGAAGCACTGCTGTGCAATTGGGTGGGAGGAATTCAAAGCAAACATTATCTAAATGCGGAAGCATGTTGTGGGCAGTACAGTTATCAATCAAAAGAAGAATCATCCTTTTCTTCTTCTTCTTCATATTGTGAGGTTTCTGAACTCTTTTGGGATCCTCCCACCCAATGGGAACATCACGCTGAATTGTGTCGCAAAGCACGATTGCAGCGTCTGTGTGACATTGTTTGTCTGCAGACTGCAAAAATTCCCCAATTTTCTTAGAAAAAGCACTCAAGCTCTGTCAGACTGCACAAGGACCACGAGTCAAGAGCCTTTTTTAAGATCCAAATTCCCAATTGGATTGAGATTTGGACTCTGAATGTGCCACTCCAGAACATTAGCATTGTTGCTTTTAGGCCATTCTTATGTAGTTTTGGCGTTTTGCTTTAAGGTGGTTATATTGCTGGAAAACACATTTCCCAAGTTGCAGGTTACAGACTGTGCCATGTTTTCCTTGGGATTTCCCTATATTTTGTTACACTCATTTCACCATCCACTCTCACATGTCTTCTAGGGCCTGCTGCAGAGAAGCACTCCCACAACATTATGCTGCATCACAATTCATGGTGGGGTGGTGTGTTTGTGATAAAGTACAGGATTCAAGCATCACATTTAGTCTGATGCCAAAAAAACACTGTGGTCACATCTGAACATACAAGTTTATTCCAGTAGACTTCTGATTCATCTGTGTGCTTTCTGGCAAACTCTAGCCATGTTTTTCAACAAAGGCTTTCTCTTTCTACTCTCCCATAAAGCTACGACTAGTGAAGCACACAGGAACGAGCTGCTAACATCACAGTCTCTCCAACCTCAGCCACTGTAGTTTTCTTGGAATGATCACTCAGCAATTGTGGATGGGCTTCTTTAAGCATAATTACTGCTGTGCCATTCTCTTTCTATTTCTTAATGATTAGTTTCACCGGACTCTCTGGGATATTCATTGAATTGGATATTTTCTTGTCTCTATGGTACTTTCAATCCACTTTTCACTTTTTTTTTTACAGTGGCATGAAGTGGTCTTGAGATTCATCACAAGTTGGACCTTGCAAAAAAGATGCATTTATAATAAAATCAATTAAAACATATTGACTACAAATTTCCAATATGTGATCAATTATTTTGTGTTTGATATTTATTATTTTATTAAGTCCACTTTACTGAGACCTGTGTTGGCTAAAGAGTCTTTTTTTCTGTGGATTTGTGTCAAAAAATCAAATTACATCAATTGCCATTCAATGTTATACTGCCTTGTTATGGCAAACAATGATGGTCTAATGAAAATTAACTTTTTGAAATAACTTTTTTTTTCACATTGGTTACATAACTACTCAAGCAGGAAAAAAATGACATTATAAATAAGAGACCTGAGCAATAAATGTAATGACCCATTTTGCTTGATTTGGCCTAATACTATGTTCTTTCTTCTATCCATGGCACTAACTTTACAAAACACAATTCAAAATCTCCTGGATTTCTAGCCACGGGGTAGATGTTGTACGCACCCTTTCTTCTTGAACTTTTGATTGTACTGAGTAAATGACATAATTAAACTTGTCTCATACGAGGGCAAAATTGCATTTGTTTTCTGTTCACATCTGAAATAAATTATCCTTTCCTTCTGGTTTTCATTACATATCATGTTTTTAATTAAATTAGACAAGCAAATTATCTTGACAAACCTTCCATGTAACACTTAAACAAACCTTGAAGTTGGAAATATTTGATATGCTATATTTCTTTTTAGAAGAAAACATCTTGCTATGTCCTGTTCCATCCCTGAGGCACGACTTAAATCTTGAACATGGTTTCCAACTGGAGAGAGGGGGAAACTCCACTGTAAAAAGGGCTGGCTTTGCAGAAAATAGAGATCCCTGTGAACTCAGCACCAGGATGTGAACAGCAAATAAGTATGCATCAGGTCAAATGAGGTAATTTTTTACCTGACCACATCACACTAAAACCACTAGTGACACGCTACCTTATGGAAATAGCAGACACAGCTGGAGCTATAATGGGAACTTAAAATATCAAGGGTCACAGAGAAGCAGTGAAACCTAGTGGCCCTGCATAGCCATGATCCCAGAAATAAGTAATTTTTCTAGAAGTAAACCAATGAAGTGGTTAAATAGTTAATTTAATTCCCAGATGTACTGATTTAAGTAAGCAAATATTACACCTTCTTAATATTCAAGGACAAGAGGCAAGAGGGGAGATGCATTAAGAGTGTGATTTTCAAGATACAAGGTAAACAGGCAAGCTAACGTTGTGATAGAGGGAGTAGCTATTGCCTTGTTGTTTCCTGTATTGTCTCATCTTGCATATTTCATCATTACCTTACTGTTCTTGATTTACACTTTACTTTTGTATTACGATATTCTGTTCCTGTTTTGTCCCATAACCCTGAACTGAGCTTTACAGGTTGGAAAATTCATGAAGAGATGGCATTTCTGCACCACTTACATAATTATTATATAGGGTGGTCCAGATCTAATTATGCAATTTTCATTATGCTATAACTTAAGTTTATTACATAGAGAATTTACAGCACCTGCCCTGCACATTGAGATTTCACTTAAAATTCCCTTTGTTGCAGATAGATGGCAGCACCTGCCCTGCATTCCAAAATGGTGGGGAGACGGTTGTCAGTCGAACAGTTGCATAATTAGATATGGACCACCCTGCAATTACAGTGTAAGTTTACTGACTGTTTACACACACACACACACACACATATATATATAGTGGTGAGTGGCTGGGGTTGGTACCCAGCCAGGATGCCCAGGAGGACCGGAGGCAGGCTTACGCCTCTCCTCCAGACCACAAGGGGGCGACTGCCCTGGTGGCTTTGGGGACCACAGGAACTCAGCTTGGAAGCTCAACCCTATAGGGGCCCATGGTCACCGCCAGGGGGTGCCCCAATGCTTGCGGAGCCCTGGTCCTCGGCACTTCCGCCACACCCGGAAGTGCTGGGGGGAAGACGACCAGGAACACTCAGAGTGCCTCCGGGTGCGCAGCCGGTACTTCCGCCACACTGGGGAGTGCCTGTGGAAGATTATTGGATTGGAAGGCACCTGGAGCACATTCCGGGTAATTATAAAAGGGGCCGCATCCCTCCATTCGATGGCTGGAGTCAGGTGCGGAGTTGACGAGATCTTGGAGGAGAGGAGTGGAGGCGGCCTGAAGAGAAGAGGCATTGTGAGGCCTGGACTTTGGGGGAGTTTTGGGGTTGTGTGCACTGTTGTAAATAGTAGTTATGTATAATAAATGTGTGTGGGTTGAACCATCGCTGTCCACCTGTCTGTGTCCAGGCTGCTTTCCACAATATATATATAAAAAGAAATCCTGTCCCCTGTCCTGATAGTCTACGATACGTGATCTTTCTCGGAAGATAATTTGAAGACCCGCGAGACGAAAGAGACCTGCCACGGTGCATCTCACGGGAACATACAATGAGAGTCTTGCAAGACACACCCTACTTACAAGCAATATAAAAAACAACAAGTCAGTAGTGTAAAGGCAGTCATGCAGCACACACAGCTCCAGGGCTCTCAGTGCATATAAAGTGTATAAGGTCAGTACGGTAGAAATGAATAGGGTAGAAATGAAATGAATAGGGTAGAAATGAAACGTCGACAATTAAACGAAGAAGAAAGAAAATCATGGAGAAAAGAGACTCAAATGCGTTGGACAGTAAAAAGAGCAAAAAAGAATAATCGAGGTGCAAATTCAGAAAATAAGGAAAGTAATTATCAGCCCGGAACAAGTGGAATAGGAAAAAAAAGCACGTCCAATCCGGCTCAGAATTAAATGACAGTGAGTAAAAGACAAAGTAGAACTTCATATATGTTTACAAACGTTGGTGCTAAACACATGCAGAGCAGGTTAGAGACTATGAAACCAGTGAAATTAGAAAGGCTCAAAAAAAAACAAAAAAAAAAACAAAAAAAAAAAAAAAAACAACTTTGCGCTATACACATGTGGTGAAAGTTAAAGGCTATGAGTGTAGGAAAATATAAAAAAGTAAAGATTGCAGTAGCGCAAACAAACAAACTGCCACATTTAACTATGCACCAGTCTTACTTTGGTTTTGCACAATAATTACTACACTATTGCACCTTAACACTTAATTCTACTTTATTCACATAATTTTACTTATTTATTATGTTCTACTATACTGTTATCTTTCGATCTATGACTTTTTGTTAATCTAACTGATATTCTTCTAACTTTGCACAGTTTTTGATAAGCGGATCAGGATGCATTTCACTGCGTGTTGTCCTGTATAACTATGCATGTGACAAATAAAGAATCTTGAGAATTTCAAAAAAGGAGTTTACCGCACATGCATTTATTGGTTACTTTGTTAATATATATATATATTTATCTGTCTGCTTATTTAAAAACCTAAATTTACCCTAGGAGTCAAAAACGTTCTGTCTAGCCCTTGTACAAAAACCTAGACAAAAGCTGGGGTATCACTTTGGTAAACCCATGTACGTTTGGAACTGTGAGAGGAAAATAGCACGACTTTACAGACTGGAGTCCAATGCGGAACTCTACTTACTTTGTTACTTTGTAAAAAAAAATTATTAAATGCTGATGATGTAGATCGTTTTGTCTGTGCTGAAATTCCCAACAGAGAAACCTATCCTGACCTCATTAAAAAGATTCAGCATATTGGGACTCGCAAGATTACAAATATTGTTTTTACAGAACTTCTGAAATAAAAGAAAAACTAATGAAATACAGTGGGGCAAAAAAGTATTTAGTCAGCCACCAATTGTGCAAGTTCTCCCACTTAAAAAGATGAGAGAGGCCTGTAATTTTCATCATAGGTATACCTCAACTATGAGAGACAAAATGAGAAAAAAAATCCAGAAAATCACATTGTCTGATTTTAAACAATTTATTTGCAAATTATGGTGGAAAATAAGTATTTGGTCAATAACAAACGTTCATCTCAATACTTTGTTATATACCCTTTGTTGGCAATGACAGAGGTCAGACGTTTTCTGTAAGTCTTCACAAGGTGTAAAATAGGCAGGCAGCCAACTATGTGGGAGGCCGGGGGACGCAGGACGCAGTACGCAACCCCGCCTCACAAGGCGACCGAGCTGCAGGCTATGGACGTATATATGTACGTAAGTAGGATTCACTTATGACCGGTACGCGTAGAATTTCGAAATGAAACCTGCTTAACTTTTGTAAGTGAGGTGTAAGGAATGAGCCTGCCAAATTTCAGCCTTCTACCTACACGGGAAGTTGGAGAATTAGAGATGAGTGAGGGCTTTGCCTTTTATTAGTATAGAGATATATATATATACTAGCAAAATACCCGCGCTTCGCAGCGGAGAAGTAGTGTGTTAAAGAGGTTATGTAAACATATATATACATAAACATATATACATATATCAACATATATATACACATACAGACACATATATACATATTTGTATATCTACATATATATACACATATATACATACACATACATATCTATCTACATACATACACATACATATCTATCTACATACATACACATACATATCTATCTACATACATACACATACATATCTATCTATCTATCTATCTATCTATATATATATATATATATATATATATATATATATATATATATATATATATATATATATATATATATATATATATATATATATATATATAGCTGATTACCCAGTGGATTCGCTCACTGAGTGCAAGAGAAAAAAATAAAATGTATGTATAAAATAAGTTTAATTGCCAAATTTATTTTTCCACAAATAAAGGGCACTTACAATAACATAGAAATCAATATAAACAACATTAACATCATTATCATATGAGAATATGAAGTAATATATAAGAGGCACATTGCATATAAATATAAATTATTAAACAGTAAAATGTTCTTCTATAATACGCTACTGTGGCTATTCGTTTGTCTGTCCAGGATTTTAAATCACCTGTAGCTCGCAAACCGTTTCACCTATTGACTTGAAATTTGGTACACATATACTACGTCACGTCTACTATTCGCTTTCCCACACATATGAACAAATATATATATATATATATATATATATATATATATATATATATATATATATATACACATACATATACACACACATACACATATATACATATACATACATAGTGCGTTGCAACACGGGCTGCGATTGTTACATGGGAGGGAGAGGACAAATCACAGCTTCCCGCTTTCTAATCAGGCTTGTGATTGCTGCTTTGACGGATGCCCAGATCCCACAGTATTTCCCCTTAGGAGAGGCGTTAGGCAAGTGTAATTGAATAGCGGTGCTGCAAGTTATTGCTCTTTTTATCTTTATTTTATTTTATTGTAGAGTCAACTCACAGCTGCGCGCACCAGTGCGTGCGTGGCGGATGCGTACGGCTGACGTTTTCATTGTCTACCACCTCCGTTAATCATTCTTGAGGCAGATTGAAGACTTAAGTGCCAGCTTAACTGAAAAATTAAAGAAAACATACTAAGTTTTAAAAAAAATCAGTTTTAACGGGAAAAGATGCCGACGAAAGAAGAGAAGCAGCGGGACACTAGGGTGAAGAGCTGCTCATTAAGCAGCAAGCGCATCAACCTCTGAGCAAATGAATGGTAAACGTACAGAGAAAGAGGATAAATACTATGAATGGTCATGTCAAGTATATTCACTCCACGTTATCGTGCAGTGCGCTGTTACTGGTATTTTGATAAAAGAATCCGAATAACATATAAGAAGCGTATAAATTATTAAACAGTAAAACATTAACATTTAAGAAGTAAAGATACATTGAGTACTACTGTGGTGCTTTCGGGTATAGTACATTTTTTGTTTGCCCATTACATGCATAAATGTATACATTTTTTGGTGTACCTACCCAAGAACACGCGACATGACCCGGCAGTTAAAAATTTATCGCTCCAGCAATTTTAACTCTGTTACAAAGTCATCTAATATGGTATTGCAAATGGCAGCGGGAGCGTTTCTATAAACTCAATTTAAACTTACTGTTTACACCGTGCTTTGAAGATGCATAGTATGCGACACATGTTTCGCCGTAATTGTGGGCTCATTAGGAGTACACAGTCACTGCACTCCCTTACTGGAATCGATCCTCGGACGTAGAGGCGAAGCCCCTAACGTTGTGCTACGGCGTGTGGTTCGTTCATTTGACAGCATGTAGATCGGGGTAATTACATTGCAGGCATTCGTAGTCTGATTCACAATCTGATTGTATGGGTGGTTACCTACCAGGTAACGCTTGTGGTTGGTGAGCAAGTCGGCTAACTTCTGCCACGGTGCCCTCTTTCAGTTGCGAGAAGCAGATCATACAATGGTTGAAATAGTTTAATATATATAGCAAAATCACCGCGCTTCGCAGGGGCGAATATGGTATTGCAAACGGCAGCGTTTCTATAAACTTAATTTGAAGTTACGGTTTATACCGTGCTTTGTTTCATATTCTTTTCCTACTTTATCAATTGTGTAATGTGTTTTTTGAACAGGTTTGATTCATGGAAGTGATCACTCCTGCTGCGTTCAGTCACTTCACGTGAGCCGCTCTCTTGTGTGATGTTGCGATGTCCACGGGTTTATTTAATGTTAGCTAAGACCCGGCAGTTAAAAGTTTCTCGCTACAGCAATTTTAACTCTGTTACAAAGTGATGCAAACTCTCGTTTATACCTCGTGTCTTCTCATTAAACTTGTATCTCGCGAATATGGTATTGCAAACGGCAGCGGGAGCGTTTCTATAAAGTTAATTTAGACTTACGGTTTACACCGTGCTTTTTTATACCTCGTGTCTTATGAAGATGCTTGTATGCGTCACTCACTCGCTTCTTATTGTTTCGCTGCCTTGTCAATTGTGTAATGAGTGTTTTCTTCAGCGCTCTTTGGGGCTCCTCCTTCTTTTCTACGTACTGAGTTCACAGTCAGTTCACGTGATTACGTGGGAGGCGTGATGACGCGACACGCAACTCAGTCTCCTACGGCCATCTTGCTGCCTTCCATTACAGTATATGGACAAAAAAAAAAGGTTCCAGTTATGACCATTACGCGTATAATTTTGAAATGAAACCTGCCTAACTTTTGTAAGTAAGCTGTAAGGAATGAGCCTGCCAAATTTCAGCCTTCCACCTACACGGGAAGTTGGACAATTAGTGATGAGTGAGTCAGTCAGTCAGTGAGTGAGTGAATCAGTCAGTGAGGGCTTTGCCTTTTATTATTATAGATATATATATATATATATATATATTATATATACAGTGGAACCTCGTTTCACGACCATAATTTGTTCCAAAACTCTGGTAGTAAACCGATTTGGTCGTGAACCGAAGCAATTTCCCCCATAGGATTGTATGTAAATACAATTAATCCGTTCCAGACGGAACGAACTGTATGTAAATATATATATTTTTTTTTAAAGATTTTTAAGCACAAATATAGTTAATTACACCATAGAATGCACATCGTAATAGTAAACTAAATGTAAAAACACTGAATAACACTGAGAAAACCTTGAACAACAGAGAAAACTAACATTGCAAGAGTTTGCGCTATAGACTTACGACCCGATCGCTGTATAAACGCTTTTTGTTAATGAGTTTTAAGCACAGGGGAAAAAAAAGGAACATTTGAACAAATCCGAACTTTATTTAAAAACCAACCACAAGCAACCAAGAAAGTAACATTGCAGCAGTTCGCGCAATAGCCTTACAACCCGATCGCAGGGGGAAAAAAAGGAACATTTTTTTTTTTTCTCTCTTTATTTCGCCTTATACAATTTCTTGTATTAGGACAAACATTTGAACAAATCCGAACTTTATTTAAAAACCAACCAAGAAAGTAACATTGCAGCAGTTCACGCTATAGCCTTACAACCCGATCGCTGTATAAACGCTTTTTTTTTTAATGAGTTTTAAGCACAGGCGAAAAAAAAAAAGGAACATTTGAACAAATCCAAACTTTATTTAAAAACCAACCACAAGCAACCAAGAAAGTAACATTGCAGCAGTTCACACTATATACTTACAACCCAATCGCAGGGAAAAAAAAATGAACATTTCAAAAATCCGTAACTTAATAAACAACTAAGAAAAGTAACATTGCAGCAATTCACGCTACGAACCGAAAAATGAACATTTGAAAAATCCGTAATACAAAAACTAACCATAAACCACCAAGAAAACTAACCTTGCATGAGTCGAGTTCTGGCAAGTGAGGAGGAACTGGGTGGAGAGGAGGTTACAGTGCTTAGAAGCCATGGTTAACTGCAAAAGTACACGAAATACTGTAGAGCACAAAGAGTTTACAGGTAAAGCACGCACGTCTGACTGAGAACAATGAACAGGGAGAGGCTGAACATGTGCTTAAATACAGTAATCGGTGCGTACGAACCGGAAGGGAAATGAAATAGAGCACAAAGAGCTCACAGCAAAAGCACGCATGCACGTCTGACTGAGAACAATGTAATACGTGCAGAAATCATCGGCGTGCACAAACCGAAAGGGAAACTGGCTTGTTCGTATACAGAGTGTGTGTTCGTGAACCGAGGCAAAAGTTTGGCGAACTTTTTGGTCGTAAACCGATTTGTATGTGTACCGAGACGTTCGTAAACCGAGGTTCCACTGTGTATGTATATATATGTGTATATATACACATACACAGTGCATCCAGAAAGTATTCACAGCGCACTTTTTACACATTTTGTTATGTTACAGGCTTATTCCAAAATGGATTAAATTCATTTTTTTCCTCAGAATTCTACACACAACACCCCATAATGATAATGTGAAAAAAGTTTACTTGAGGTTTTTGCAAATTTATTAAAAATAAAAAAACTGAGAAATCACATGTACATAAGTATTCACAGCCTTTGCTCAATACTTTGTCGATGCACCTTTGGCAGCAATTACAGCCTCAAGTCTTTTTGAATATGATGCCACAAGCTTGGCACACCTATCCTTTGCCAGTTTCGCCCATTCCTCTTTGCAGCACCTCTCAAGCTCCATCAGGTTGGATGGGAAGCGTCGGTGCACAGCCATTTTAAGATCTCTCCAGAGATGTTCAATCGGATTCAAGTCTGGGCTCTGGCTGGGCCACTCAAGGACATTCACAGAGTTGTCCTGAAGCCACTCCTTTGATATCTTGGCTGTGTGCTTAGGGTCGTTGTCCTGCTGAAAGATGAACCATCACCCCAGTCTGAGGTCAAGAGCGCTCTGGAGCAGGTTTTCATCCAGGATGTCTCTCTACATTGCTGCAGTCATCTTTCCCTTTATCCTGACTAGTCTCCCAGTCCCTGCTGCCACAAAACATCCCCACAGCATGATGCTGCCACCACCATGCTTCACTGTAAGGATGGTATTGGCCTGGTGATGAGTGGTGCCTGGTTTCCTCCAAACATGACGCCTGGCATTCACACCAAAGAGTTCGATCTTTGTCTCATCAGAGCAGAGAATTTTCTTTCTCATGGTCTGAGAGTCCTTCAGGTGCCTTTTGGCAAACTCCAGGCGGGCTGCCATGTGCCTTTTAGTAAGGAGTGGCTTCCGTCTGGCCACTCTACCTTACAGGCCTGATTGGTGGATTGCTGCAGAGATGTTTGTCCTTCTGGAAGATTCTCCTCTCTCCACAGAGGACCTCTGGAGCTCTGACAGAGTGACCATCGGGTTCTTGGTCACCTCCCTGACTAAGGCCCTTCTCCCCTGATCGCTCAGTTTAGATGGCTGACCAGCTCTAGGAAGAGTCCTGGTGGTTTCGAACTTCTTCCACTTATGGATGATGGAGGCCACTGTGCTCATTGGGACCTTCAAAGCAGCAGAAATGTTTCTGTAACCTTCCCAGATTTGTGCCTCGAGCCAATCCTGTCTCAGAGGTCTACAGACAATTCCTTTGATTTCATGCTTGGTTTGTGCTCTGACATGAACTGTCAACTGTGGGACCTTATATATACAGGTGTGTGCCTTTCCAAATCATGTCCAATCAACTGAATTTACCACAGGTGGACTCCAATTAAGCTGCAGAAACATCTCAAGGATGATCAGGGGAAACAGGATGCACCTGAGCTCAATTTTGAGCTTCATGGCAAAGGCTGTGAATACTTACAGTGGTGTGAAAAACTATTTGCCCCCTTCCTGATTTCTTATTCTTTTGCATGTTTGTCACACAAAATGTTTCTGATCATCAAACACATTTAACCATTAGTCAAATATAACACAAGTAAACACAAAATGCAGTTTTTAAATGATGTTTTTTATTATTTAGGGAGAAAAAAAATCCAAACCTACATGGCCCTGTGTGAAAAAGTAATTGCCCCCTTGTTAAAAAATAACCCAACTGTGGTGTATCACACCTGAGTTCAATTTCCGTAGCCACCCCCAGGTCTGATTACTGCCACACCTGTTTCAATCAAGAAATCACTTAAATAGGAGCTGCCTGACACAGAGAAGTAGACCAAAAGCACCTCAAAAGCTAGACATCATGCCAAGATCCAAAGAAATTCAGGAACAAATGAGAACAGAAGTAATTGAGATCTATCAGTCTGGTAAAGGTTATAAAGCCATTTCTAAAGCTTTGGGACTCCAGCGAACCACAGTGAGAGCCATTATCCACAAATGGCAAAAACATGGAACAGTGGTGAACCTTCCCAGGAGTGGCCGGCCGACCAAAATTACCCCAAGAGCGCAGAGACGACTCATCCGAGAGGTCACAAAAGACCCCAGGACAACATCTAAAGAACTGCAGGCCTCACTTGCCTCAATTAAGGTCAGTGTTCACGACTCCACCATAAGAAAGAGACTGGGCAAAAACGGCCTGCATGGCAGATTTCCAAGACGCAAACCACTGTTAAGCAAAAAGAACATTAGGGCTTGTCTCAATTTTGCTAAGAAACATCTCAATGATTGCCAAGACTTTTGGGAAAATACCTTGTGGACTGATGAGACAAAAGTTGAACTTTTTGGAAGGCAAATGTCCCGTTACATCTGGTGTAAAAGGAACACAGCATTTCAGAAAAAGAACATCATACCAACAGTAAAATATGGTGGTGGTAGTGTGATGGTCTGGGGTTGTTTTGCTGCTTCAGGACCTGGAAGGCTTGCTGTGATAGATGGAACCATGAATTCTACTGTCTACCAAAAAATCCTGAAGGAGAATGTCCGGCCATCTGTTCGTCAACTCAAGCTGAAGCGATCTTGGGTGCTGCAACAGGACAATGACCCAAAACACACCAGCAAATCCACCTCTGAATGGCTGAAGAAAAACAAAATGAAGACTTTGGAGTGGCCTAGTCAAAGTCCTGACCTGAATCCAATTGAGATGCTATGGCATGACCTTAAAAAGGCGGTTCATGCTAGAAAACCCTCAAATAAAGCGGAATTACAACAATTTTGCAAAGATGAGTGGGCCAAAATTCCTCCAGAGCGCTGTAAAAGACTCATTGCAAGTTATTGCAAACGCTTGATTGCAGTTATTGCTGCTAAGGGTGGCCCAACCAGTTATTAGGTTCAGGGGGCAATTACTTTTTCACACAGGGCCATGTAGGTTTGGATTTTTTTTTCTCCCTAAATAATAAAAACCACCATTTACAAACTGCATTTTGTGTTTACTTGTGTTATATTTGACTAATGGTTAAATGTGTTTGATGATCAGAAACATTTTGTGTGACAAACATGCAAAAGAATAAGAAATCAGGAAGGGGGCAAATAGTTTTTCACACCACTGTATGTACATGTGCTTTCTCAATTTTTTTTATTTTTAATAAATTTGCAAAAACCTCAAGTAAACTTTTTTCACATTGTCATTATGGGGTGTTGTGTGAAGAATTCTAAGGAAAAAAATGAATTTAATCCATTTTGGAATAAGGCTGTAACATAACAAAATGTGGAAAAAGTGATGCGCTGTGAATACTTTCCGGATGCACTGTACATACATATACCTGTATAAAAACACACACATCCACACACACACACATAACCTAACCTAAAAATCAGACCAATGAATAAGGTCCTTTCATCACAGTAGTTCATCAGTGATTACATGAAGCAGAACGAGAAACCTGATTGCCAATCTGAACAAAGAAAGCCAATTCAATGCACTTTGCTGCAGTGATTGCTTTTGCACCATTTCTCTTAAATTAGCTAGAACATCTTTCCTGTATTGTTAATATTTTTTTTTTACTTACTCAATTCTCCTATTTTCTGTGTTAATAAACTGTCTCCAGCATAACAAATATTCTTAATCAGAACTGGCTCCACATAATTGCAAAGAGCTAACAACCTTTTAAAGCCTGGAAATAAACTAACTACACAAGAAATTCAAAAGTAATAGCATATGGAGGGACACCTAAAGCATTATTCATCAAAGCATTTATTAAAATGTTATAATTTGTCTCATAAAACATTTATTTGAATGACATGCTTGTTAGGTTTGTAAGCTAACTACTCAATGAATGTGTGGATCAACTGATAAACTGCCTTGCTTCACTTTAGTTCATCTAAGTCAGCGGTACAGGCTAAAAAATGACTAATTTTGTCATAACTGGTACTTGTAAAACATTATATGTTTTAGACTATCAATATAAAATAATGCTGTGTAACTAATTTACTCTTCTGGGATTTTCTGCATTCCAATTCAGATTGCCCAGTTACCAACTGCCCAGTTTTCTCTCCACATCACAAACACGCATGTTAGGTTGATTATGAAGTTCAAACTGATCTTGTGTGAGTAAGTGTGGGTATGTGAATGGGTATGCTCTGTGATGGACTGGGTCTAATCCTGTTTGTAGCCAATGACCCTGGAATAATTCAGCCTAAGTCTCTCTGTGATACTATAATTAGACTGAGCTGGTTCATTAAACAAGTAAATAGAGGGATGGGGTGATATTACTGAAAAAGTAAGATTTGGATAATTCAAGACTGTTATTACTTCATGTTTAATAACTTTTGGGTTCTTCTGATTGCCAAGTTCCTTCTTAAAAAATATGGAAGATTAATGAATCACTGTTAACTAGCTGTACTACCTGACAAGTTGAAATTTAAGGAATCAACATAGAACTCAGCGTTAACATTTGAAGTTCACTAACTATTGGAATGTATCTTATAATGCTTGTAGTGGTAAGATGCACTGCATTTGTCATTCCAACAGATAATGTATCACAAACATTTATAGTTATAAAAGGAATTGCTACAACTGTTTTTGATAAGCCATCTGTTGGAATGACAAATGCAATGCATGTGTTTCTGTTATATGCCATTTGACATGTAAAAGCATTATTAATTTATATTATGTGCCATCTGCTGGAATGACAAATGCAGTACATTTTATTACTATACATGTTTGTGATACGCCATCTGTTTTAATGAAAGAGGCACATCAACTGGATGGATACACAGATACTTATCCTTTTATTCAGGTGGATAATAACAGCAAGATATGGTGATCACAAAACACTTGACAGTAAATTGCTTTACCATCTGGCAAGAATTGTAGCAGACAGTCAATGTAAGCCCACCGCAAGCCATTTCCAAACAAATACTCAAACGGGAACTGCATGTCTCAGATATCTGCAGCAGAGTATAATAGAAGAGGCCTTTGTTAACAGCTGTTCACAAAGCTAAATGGTTACAGTGGATGCGGAGCCACAAACACTGGACTGACACCTGAAACATGTTATCCGACTCCCGTTTCTGCGTGTATTCAAATGATGTGACAGGTACCGTACATTGCAAACTGCATGAAGCATTCTATGAAGACTGCAAGGTGATGTTCATGCAGGAGACAGCTCTGTGATGTTCTAAGTGTATTTCAGTTAGGAGGAAGTAGGTCCTTTGGTCGAGGGGAGAACGCAATTGAACCAGATGGTCTACATTAGGCTTCTGGATGACCATGTTTCACCTTTTGTGCTTCATCTTCAGAATGAAAAGGAGATGACTACCACAGTCTTCCAAAAAAGCAACTGTCACAAAGACGTTCTGAAACATTCACATATCTTGACTGGCCCGAAAAAAACCCCAGATTGAAATCCCATAGAAAATCTGCGGGACTATTTGGAGCAACAACTGAAAAATACTGGTAGAGCCTTTTGACCAATCTGGCTGAACTGAAGGATTTGGTGCTGGAACTGTGGATGAAAATTGGTGCTGCATACATCTGCAAACTGGCAGCTTCTATGCCAGACAGAATTAAATCTTTTCTTCAGTTTCATGGAGGAGTTACATAATATTATATAAGAATTTGCCATAGGTGACTAATTTTTTTGTCTTGTAAGTTTATTTTGGAAGCAGTAAGTAAAAAATAGGAAATAAGCCTGGGCAGGACACACATCCATCACAGATCACACTCACCCTGTGTAAATTCATTGTCATTAATTAACCTAAATTGTATGTCTAAGAATATGGGGGTAAAAAAATCAGAGCTTCTTGACAAAATATACATGGCCATGGAAATGTTACATTATGGAGTGTGGAGTATCGTGGGCAAAAAAGTGTTTATCAAATTAAGCTGTAAAGTTTAATAATATCCACTGTCATAATTTTATGCATTCTGGTTTGGTGAAACCATCATTTTTTATACTGTACAATTGTAGCATAGTATCTCATTAAAATAAATTACTTGAAGAAAAAAAGAAATTCCTCCTTTCTTTAGTAAACTCGCCTCAGGAAAGGTAGTGAATAGCTGGCAGGTGCTGAAGGGCACAATTTATACCGCAGGAGATCACCTCTGGTTTAACAATGAGCTGCAGTGCAGTAGGAACTTCTGTGCTCAGATATAGACACATACACTTTTCACCAGACATAACAAAATCACTTTAAAGTGCATAAAACTGAAAATCATATAGGGATATTTATAAAATATGAAAAAAAAATGAGAACTTACTGGGTATTTCTGTAATATTACAATGGAAGCAGGTATTTCAAGCAAGCACAGTAGGCAAAGACTAGAGCAAATCTATGAAAGATTCAGTGTCAAAATATGCTTGCCATTGAACGATGAGTCTAGTAAATGGTTCAGCTTCCCTGCATTTAGTTGTCATTGCTGAGATTTGTGATATTTTTATTACCATGGAGATTCTTTAGCTGCTAAGCTTGGCAACCTCAACAGTGAGATTGTTTTTGCAATGAATAAACAGAACGACTACCAAGTGCAAACCTAGCTGCTGTAGCTAACAAATCTGTCACTTGACAAATACTTGACAGGATCTAATTGGCCAAGAGAAAAAGCAGGTGTTTTTGAAAATGTTTAAAAGCCATTTAACATATAATTAAATGAATAAATTAAAAATGCAAAAATATCCTGCTAATCCATTGTTGAACTGCTTACACACTCAGTTGTACAATATTTAATAAAACATGTAGAATGAGAAATTTCTGTTGTTACTAAATATGTTTCATATTTGCGAAGACACAAAAAAATACTTTGCATACATATTCTACTTTAATCTTTTAAATCTGCTTGAGTCAAGTTTAGGTTCCTAGATAGAAGTCCATTGCCTTACACACATCCATACTCATTTATGCAGAGGATTTGCGTGAGTGTGCCAATATGTAGCCACCAATTAGTGTAACCCACATAGACAAGATGAGAATGTGGAATCCTCACACTGACTGTGCACGCCCCGGGCTTCAAACAGAGTCTTCGGGACCTGTCAGGCAGCAGTGCTAACGAAATATACCACTATTCTGCCCATTTTATATATATTTTGTTCAAGTTAATCTTCGTACAATTTTTAAATGAATACTTCAAAGGTACTCAAACTCACCTAAACAGAAACTTTAGGAAAACCAGAAGTTCTTCTTTCTTATTGGGATTTTTTATAATTATTAAAATGTTGTACAGTATGTTTAACACCTATCTATTTAGGGGCAACACATTTGCTTTTAGAGGTAATGCTTTTCATTATAACCTAAAACATCTTTAGTTATTTTTCAATTTTTCTATTACATTGCCATTTTTTTTAACCAGTGGCCCTTTTCACATATTTAAGCAGTGAGTAGCTTCAGGGCTCAAAGACTGTAGCATATAAACTAAACTGAGGCACTGAGCTTCTCTTTCTGAGGCAAGACGTCTTACATAAGTTACCATTATCTGACTCGGTGAAATATTTTCATCACAATCATTTTTTTTTTCATTTTTAATTAAAGGGAAGGCATGATGGCCATGGAATCTATATAGGCTCATTAGTGATTTCATTTTTACTTTTTCATTTTTATCACATCTCCATTTCCATTTAACTATTTGACATTTTCCATTCCACCTGTCCAGTAAACTGAATTGACAGGCAGACTATAAAAACCATATAATGACGATGGTCACAGGAATGTGTTACTTGCAATTAGAGTGTGTCAGTGGGACAACTGTTTGATATCATCTCTATTATTTCAGTCACTCAAAAACTACTGAACTACTGAAAGTGCAGTATGATGGCACACATGTTAGGCCTGCCACCTCACAGTTGCAGTCCTGAATTCAAATTCTGGTCTGGTTTTGCAGTTTGTACAGGTTTTCATCTTGGTACTCTGGTTTACCTCTCACATCCTAAAGACATGCATGTCAGAAAATTCTGCTTTGGATTAATATGAGTGAGTATGATGATGTACGTGGACTGGTACCACACCCACGGCTGGTACCTGCCTTGCATCCAATACTGCCAAAAAAAGAACCAGTGTCTGTGAATCCTAAATTGGATAAGCAGGATAGAAAATGGCTGGTTTTGAACGAATGAACTGATATAAATGGATACACTTTATTTAGACATCTTTAGTACTTTCTTCTTTGAATATTGTACTCATGTAAAAATCTAAGTACACTTCATGAAATGTTTTTTCTTTTCCTATCAAAATTTGATCTTAATTGAAACAGTATCCATAGATAAAGGTGATACAACAATCATCAATATACAGTACATTTACATTTTGTAGCCCATAAACATAAAAGCAAATTTTGCTTGTGGAACAAAATAAGTACACCCTACATTTACCACAACCTTAAATATCTAAATTAGAATCAGGTATACAAGATGAAGTGCAGATGATTAGAACATCAATCAGAGAGGATCTTATTTAAACCTCAGACATTTAGTTTGGTATGTGGTTTGTTGATGAACTGTGTGCTAATGTGATGCCTAGATTGAAAAAGCTTTTTAAGGACTTCTAGGAAGGCCTCCTGGGAAGGGATTTAAAAAGATATTCACAAAACTGGAAGTCAACCATTCCGCTATCAACTTGCCCAGACCAGACCAACCCAACAAGATCAGCCCAAGAGCAGAATTCAAAATGCTAAAAGAAGCCTTTAAGAGTCCCAGAATGGGAAGTGTGCCAGGAGGAAACCCTTGCTGTCCAGAAAGAACATCAGGGCAAGACTAAAGTTTACCTATGAAAACATATGCAAAGACCAGGACCTCTGGAACTGTGCTTTGTAATACCGAGTAGAAAATACTTGCTCACAATCAACATCAGTGACAGGTAGACAGTTACAGGAAACTTCTATCTGAGGTGGAAATACCAGCTACTAGAGCAATGTACTTTTCCACAGATGACAATAACCTATCTGTTCATTTTTCACTGTAATAAATAAGTCAAATTTTCCTTATTTTCTTCAATTACATCACCTTTATCTAAAACTACTGTTCTGTTTAAATGAAGCTCAAATTATTTTTTATTATTTTTATTATTTTTTTCTCATATTATGATATGTCCACATATATTAAAAAAGAAAAATAACATTTTGTGGGGTGTATTTATTTATTTATACATTTCTACTGCCTGTCAGGTGTTTTTTTTTCTTTTTGCTACAGACATACTGCACTCTGATTAAATGTGTAGGAGCTCTTAGTACTCAGTATGTATGTTTATGTGATTTCAGTCACATCTCAGAAGTCAGGGATAATGGACCTGATGCAACATGAGTTTCTTCAGCCGTCTGGAGTTTTTTGTTTGTTTTTTTCTGACTTCCTGGCCATCAGACGTTACTTTATTCTTTGTTACTTAGTATTACCTAATGTTATTTTTATATTTTTCTTTCTTCATCTTGTAAAGCACTTTTATGCTACATAATTTGTATGAAAATGTGCTACATAAATAAATTTTGTTGTTGTTGTTGATCACCAGTCAGCATCGGCCTAGAGTTGGGCACTCATTTCTTTTGTAAAAATGCATTCCTTAACATAACATGGGCCTTTTTATTATAAGTTAAGTTTTTGTCAGGCAACACACTTTGAAGGCTCAATTACTTGACTGTTTTAAAAAATGTTAGCCAATTATTTGTTACCTTATAGGTACAGTTAGGTCCATAATTTTGGTTCTGTACATTACCACAATGAATTTTAAATGAAACAACTCAGATGCAGTTGAAGTGAAAACTTTCAGCTTTAATTCAGTGGGGTGAACAAAATGATTGCATAAAAATGTGAGGCAACTAAAGCATTTTTTTTAACACAATCCCTTCATTTCAGGGGCTCAAAAGTAATTGGACAAATTAAATAACTGGAAATAAAATGTTCATTTCTAATACTTGGTTGAAAACCCTTTGCTGGCAATGACAGCCTGAAGTTTTGAACTCCTGTACATCACCAGATGCTGGGTTTCCTCCTTTTTAATGCACTGCCAGGCCTTTACTGCAGCGGCTTTCAGTTGCTGTTTGTTTGTGGGCCTTTCTGTCTGAAGTTTAGTCTTCAACAAATGAAATGCATGCTCAATTGGGTTAAGATCAGGTGACCGACTTGACCATTCAAGAATTTTCCACTTCTTTGCTTTAATAAACTCATGGGTTGCTTTGGCTGTATGTTTTGGGTCACTGTCCATCTGTATCATGAAACGCCGCCCAATCAATTTGACTGCATTTAGCTGGATTTGAGCAGACAGTATGTCTCTGAACACCTCAGAATTCATTCGGCTGCTTCTGTCCTGTGACACATCATCAATAAACACTAGTGTCCCAGTGCCACTGGCAGCCATGCACGCCCAAGCCATCACACTGCCTCCACCGTGTTTTACAGATGATGTGGTATGCTTTGGATAATGAGCTGTTCAAAGCCTTCTTCATACTTTTTTCTTGCCATCATTCTGGCAGAGGTTGATCTTGGTTTCATTTGTCCAAAGAATGTTTTTTCTGAACTGTGCTGGCTTTTTTAGATGTTATTTCGCAAAGTCCAATCTAGCCTTTCTATTCTTGAGGCTTATGAGTGGCTTGCACCTTGCAGTGCACCCTCTGTATTTACTTTCAAGCAGTCTTCTCTTTATGGTAGACTTGGATATCAATACGCCTACCCCCTGGAGAGTGTTGTTCACTTGGTTGGCTGTTGTGAAGGGGTTTCTCTTCACCATGGAAATGATTCTGCGATCATCCACCACTGTTGTCTTCCGTGGACGTCCAGGTCTTTTTGCATTGCTGAGTTCACCAGTGCTTGCTTTCTTTCTCAGATGTACCAAACTGTAGATTTTGCCACTCGTAATATTGTAGCAATTTCTTGGATGTGTTTTTTCTGTTTTCGCAGATTAAGGATGGCTTCTTTCACCTGCATGGAGAGCTCCTTTGACCGCATGTTGTCTGTTCACAGCAAAACCTTCCACATGCAAGCACCACACCTCAAATCAACTCCAGGCCTTTTATCTGCTTAATTGATAATGACATAACAATGGACTTGCCCACACTTGCCCATGAAATAGACTTTGAGTCAATTGTCCAATTACTTTTGAGCCCCTGAAATGAAGGGATTGTGTGAAAAAAATGCTTTAGTTGCCTCACATTTTTATGCAATCATTTTGTTCACTCCACTGAATTAAAGCTGAAAGTCTGCACTTAATTGCATCTGAGTTGTTTCATTTAAAATTCATTGTGGTAATGTACAGAACCAAAATTAGAAAAAAGTTGTCTCTGTCCAAATATTTATGGACCTAACTGTAAGTCTATAAGGCAAAATAACTAGGTCATTTTGACCATGGATGTAATATCCAAATTGTGCATATTAAACATTTTTCTTTGTTGTTGCCACAGTTCTAGCCTTTCAAAAAGGTGTTTGACAAAGACTATATATTTAGAGTAAAGTGAAAAAAGGCATGGTGGTGCAATAGTTAGCACCACTGTCTCAAAACTCCAGAGTCCTGAGTTTGAGTTCCAGTGTGGTCCCTGTTCTGTGTGGAGTCTGCATGTCTATGTGAAATATGTATGTCAGTTTTGCTCTGAGTACTCCGAGTTTGTATTCCTCTAATATCCCAAAGACATGGAGTTTCGGATAACTGGCAAATGTGGAGTCAGTATGCCTTGTAACAGACTGGTTGGTTCCTATCTTGCACCCAGTTCCACTGGAATAGGCAATATCTAACCATGCACATGAGATGGTCAAGTGAGTTTGAAAATAGATGGAGGGATGAAATGAAATTTTAAAATTTAAGAGAAATAAAATATCAATTTCTAAATTTAATTGAAATCTAAAAAAATCCAACTTAACAAAAGGATAAGTGTCTGTGTTTCTGTCTGTGCATCAATGTCGTTGCTATGTCTCTGTTATTCCAATAGATGGCACATCGCAAGCATTTTTATAAAATGCACTGGATTTGTAATTCCAATAGGTGGCGTGTCACAAACACTACCCCTACAAATCTGTCACATCAAATATCAGAGACATATGCACTGCATGATGCATGCAAATGTTAATGCTGAGGTCTAAGTTGACTCAGGCTGTTACTTTAAAATGAAGCTTGTCAGCAAAAACAAGGAGACACAGTTTAAATTTGTTAAGGGAAAATTCAGTATAAATATTTGGACATTTTTTTCTTCACACAGAGCTCCATAGACAAATGGAATAAATTACTAAGCAGTGTGCTAGAAAACAGGACTTTAAGAATTTTTAAAAACTGTTTTTTATGTGGCTAGGTTTGGCAAGCTTTGTTTGGTTGAATGGCCTGTTCTTGTTGAAATTTTTCTGATGGTCTAACGTTCAAAACTTGCTGCTTTCTTGTTCTTCTTCCCAAGTTTATAAAATACAAATATGTTTCTCACCACTGACAATATATTCCTATTTCGCAGAACTGAAGGGTTAAAGTTGTATTGCTTTATATCATTATTTAGTTATAAAAATGCATACAAGAAGAAAACATACTTTATAAACTGTGTAAGGAAGAATGATCTATGCAGTTAATCGCACAAATGGAAAAGCATACACAAATTAAATATATGCAAGCAGGAGCCAAAAATATACCCACCTACATCAGACTTAACTGTGAAGATGCTGTTAAATAAGTGACAACATTATTCATTGCAACAGGATTAAACATATTACTTCAAAACCTAAAAAGCAAACCTTGATGAAAGAACAGTAGTGTATATACTTCCATAATTAAAATGAAACAGGATCATGGAGAAAAGACAGTTCATCCAGCCCACTGTCTCTTAAATTCAGTTGCGTTATTTATGCACAGAAGGCTGTCTGGCATTTTGGGATGAGGTATTTCACCAGTATGTTGCCAGATAGCGATTGGTTAAAAAGCTCATCGAAACACAAGTCACATTTTTGCGCAGTAAGCTGTTACAAGGACAGCAGGGTGCTTAACAGGAACTTTTTAAAAACCTCTCAAGTGAAACATTACAGCATTTCTTTTCAAGATGAAGATAACACAGGACTCAATGCTTTCTGTAGTTGTTGTACAAGCAATATAGACTTTTAAACAATGGGCCAAAGGTCTTCCAAAAAATATTACTTGAAGATAACTACATACAGCTTATGAACATTCAGCCTGACCAAAATAATAATTAGGTGTGCTGCTGTCCCTAAATCAGCCTTCAGAAAATGCAAACCACCAACAGCAATGAGAATAAACAATTTGGAATTTCAGGACATTAGACATTTATTCATGATTTCAGTTATAATAGCCATGTGCACTGGTAATTAATCTTTATTTCATTAGTTTTGAAATTAAAACAATGGCATTTCACCCTTAAATGCATTTAAAAAGAAAGTGCAACAATGCAAGATTATGCAGAGTTTTATGCAATTTCATCCATCTTCCACTTATGGCTAACACTCTTGTGAAAAATTAATGAGGCAAAATATTAAAAAGTTAAATATTTAAATAAAAGATACTAGCCAACCCGCAGCGTAGCATACGCCGCATAATTATGTATTGATGGGTGAACACTTCCTGAAAGACACAGGAACAAACTGGGTTTGGCAGATACAGGCATATCGTTTTGAAAGTGTGTCCCTGTGCCTTATTAATTGTCATTGCAAAGGCCAATCTAACAGGAAATCGTCTGCGTGTAAACGTAAAAGGCAAATTTGAATCTGATGGGGTCAGGGATTCTCTCTCTCTTGTGCCTGTGTGTGTGTGTCTCTCTCTCTCTCGTGTGTGTGTGTGTGTGTGCGTCTCTCTCTGTCGAGTGTGTGTGTGTGTGTCTCTCTCGTGTGCGCGCCTGTGTGGTGTAAGTGAATGAAAAGATGGTACTCTGGAAAGAGCAACATACAATTGTCCGTGACTGAAAACTGGTTTTGGCAGATACAGGCATATCTTTTTGAAAGTTTGTCCCTGCGCCTTATTAATTGTCATTGCAAACGCCAATCTAACAGGAAATTGTCTGCGTGTAAAAGGCAAATTTGAATTTGATGGGGTCAGGGAAATCCAGGGAATATGGACAGTTTGTGAGGTAGGAGCTGCGATTGTTTTACACTCCAGTACATTGTGGTGAATGCTGAGAACAGTCAGTCTAGTGCCTTTACAGAGACTTCTTGCTGGCATGAGGTTTTTGAGAAGCATGACGACTGAACCAATTTTAAGTTTGACTTTATGCGGAGGCATGCCAGTGGGAGTAATGGCTGCCCGGCGGGTCATGGGAAAAACGCTGCAGGATCGCCAGTCGGCATCATTTATGGTCGGAACTACGACGGTATGTGATCTTCTTCGAACCTCCGACTTTCGTTCTTGATTAATGAAAACATTCTTGGCAAATGCTTTCGCTCTCGCGTGAATTGTTGGCTCTGTAGTGCGTGTGCCATAGTCGGCTGCTTAGTGAATTGTTGGTGGGCGGGGCTCGGTCTTGCGTGCGTCTTACTTGCCATGGACTTAGTGAATTATATATATAGATGTAAAATGCAGTCCATTTTTTTTTTTAGGTCAGACTGACATGGCACATTTTGTCAAAAAACTGCACTCTTATCGTTACTTTAAGAAGGAATTAAATTGACAAATTCAGAAAAAATTATCAATGTGGATTTCCTTTCATAGAACAGAGTTATGATTAAGAATTTGCAAACTCTGTTTTGCATATTTTTTGTGTTTTTATATTCCTTTGATTGTGTTATTTTTTATAATTTTTTAATTTTTAGCAATACTTTTTTGAAATTTTCGTCACGCATTTTTGTTTTTGGTTGTAGGTATCGCCATTCTGTACATTACTGAATAAATGCTGCCATATTGTTGGTGACAGTGCCTCATTGTTCCCACATAACAGTCAGAAATTACAACTTTAGACCAAGACTCTATAGAGGTGTGTAAGGGTCTAATCTTTGGAAAGGGAGAATAAAACTCTGCATTTAATTAGTAAATGCCACTTTAGGGAGCTGGTTCTGACTGTTTTCTAGTTAGTGTGTTGAATTTTTGGCATTACAGGATTTATTGATTTTATGGGTTTGAATCCTGCTTTTTCCAGACTTAGTGTTCTTTCATTGCTTGGTCCTTGTTGATAGCTTGCCATTTGGCATGCTACATTTCCAACATTGCAGTATAATAATATGAATAACTTTGATAGAGAGCAGGTCTGGATCTGGGCCGATAAATTATAGTGTCAGAGAAATGCTGAATCCAAAGACTTTGTGTATTTATTCAAAAAATCACTTAATCCAAATGTTGAAGTCAGGAAGCACTTCTTTATACAAAGAGTTGTGGGAATCTGGAACAAAGTACCAGAATATGCAATTGAAGCAGAAACCTTGACAATACATGAGATATTGGGACAATTTCTCTACTAATTAAACAAACAAGCCTGATGGACTGAATTGTCTCTTCTCGTTTGTCAAATTTCTTTTCTTCTAATCATTATAATGTACAGATCCATCCATCCATCCATTTTCCAACCCGCTGAATCCGAACACAGGGTCACGGGGGTCTGCTGGAGCCAATCCCAGCCAACACAGGGCACAAGGCAGGAACCAATCCTGGGCAGGGTGCCAACCCACCACAGGACACACACAAACACACCCACACACCAAGCACACACTAGGGCCAATTTAGAATCGCCAATCCACCTAACCTGCATGTCTTTGGACTGTGGGAGGAAACCGGAGCGCCCGGAGGAAACCCACGCAGACACGGGGAGAACATGCAAACTCCACGCAGGGAGGACCCGGGAAGCGAACCCGGGTCCCCAGGTCACCCAACTGCGAGGCAGCAGCGCTACCCACTGCGCCACCGTGCCGCCCACATAATGTACAGATAACATACTAAAAACAACCTTACGGTGTACATTTAAAAAAAAAAAAGTCTTTTCTTGCATTGTATAATGGAGGTAAATGGGCACATTTTTCCCCTTTGATAGTAACCTCTGCAGGATCAGCAGGTTCAGGATAATGGAATGATGCTTTCATCATGTTTTGAATTATGTTGTACTTTACCTTTTCCTGTTATTCTCTGCTCTGTGAAAAATTATATAAAAATATATGATTGATCGAACTTTCTGTGAGTCACAAAATGTCTACATATGTGCACTTCAGCCATAGCTGTTAATACTGAGTGCAGAATTGCCATTAACATCCTATAACATGTGCTACTGGTATTTCAAAAACTCCATGTCTTAAATAAGCATTCTGTGCTAGATGCTAGCTGTTAAGGTGTCTTAGAGGAAGATGTCTCTTCACTGAAAGACAGTTATTCATGTGAATGACGCCTGAAACAAATTAGCTATGAGGGGCTCCAAATCATGCCACATATTTGTAATAACTGGAAAAGAAGGAAAAACACCATTTCCCTTTTCATGAGCTCCTTTTCTTCCTGTAGTCTATGTATACTAACATTTTTTAAACTTAATGAAAAGCTTGCTTCAAATTTTCTGCTATTGCTAGGTGTAATTAGTTTTTCAAATTTGGCATACATTTACTTCGGAGATAGTTTATCTAACACTTATCTCGTTTGCTCAGCACTAAATCGAAGGTAGGTTTAAAGTCAAAGAAGAAAACAACATGATAGTATCGGATAAGATGATTGCAGACTAAGTAATGGAAAAGCTAGATATCAAGAAATCACCAAGATTAGCAGGGGAGCAATCAGAGATAAGAACTTCTCTCCACATACTTTTCTGAATTGAATCCGATTGTCCGCTATGTAGCCAAAATGAACCTTAAAAACAGGAATCAAAGTTCTCAAGGTACAGTCCCCTGAAGAGCCAATTTTTCAAAAATGCTCAGTGTAGAATTGTGAAATATGGATAAGATTAAAAGACTTTTCAGTTCTTTCGAGCTGAATGAAAGCACTTAAGGATGCAAACTCACTAAGATGTAGTAATATACAAGAGGAAACACAGACGTAGTACCTGGTACATTTGGCTGACTTTAAGGGTGTATCTCTGTAAACCATGCATACAGGCAAACCTTGGTTACATAAATGTGCACACCCTTTCTAACAGGGTTTATATAGTAGTTATATTTTGAGTAAACCAGTCACATTCTGAATCAGGTAGAAATGTATTACAATTTTGGGTACAGCTCATATCACTTTAAGTAATTCTTATTGACACTAAATGAAATCAATGAACCCTAATGGGGACATCTGTATGTTTCTCAGTTATACAATGATTAATAAAAAGTATATACCCATTTGAAAGGTTTCACATTTTACTGTTATACAACATTGAATCACAGTGAACTTGGCTCTTTAGATACTGATCAACAGAAAAAGACTTTTTAATGTTAAAGTGGAAACAGATCTCTGAAAAGTGGTCTAAACTAATTAAAAGACACCAAATTACTATAAATCCACTTTGATTGAATGTTCTACAATAATGAAATGTGAAAACTTCCACAGGTTTCAATGCTTTCACAGGCATTGTGTATTCCTCAAATAAGAATGCTCTAAAAGATTATTTATTTATTTAGTTATCTATCCATTGTGGTGGACGGCTGGCTTTATGCTGGAAGGACCAGGGGAGAGAGCATGCATAGGGCATTTATCTCCCCGGGGTTGCTGCAGAGCCATGAATTTCCACAGTGCTTAATCGGAGATGGAGTCCTGATACTCGGCCATATTGAGTCCCGTCGGTGCCACCAGTTGATGCTGCAGGGAGAATTTGAACAGTCAACACTGATAGTGACTTGGTGGCAGACTTGAACTCAGATAACTGGATGTGTAAAACAGCAGTTCTAAACACTGTGCTGCACTAAAATTTGCCCACAAAAATACTACTACACAGGGATACCCATATTAAACTTTTCAAGGACATATGGCAATGTCAAGCTCAAGCTGTGGGTAGTCCTAATCCTAGATTGCATACTTTTGTTGCTTCTTTAAATGTAATTTACCCAGCAATTGCAAGAATCTACATGTAGGTGGAAAATAAGAAAGAAACAAAAGCAAACCAATCTATATCAACCTAATAACTATTAAAAAGAATGAGTAAAGGCAAAACAAAACATGCCAAGAATTAATCAAATGATTTTACATAAATAATGTTACCTTGTGTGAATTCTAATTTATACACTTCATGGAGAGAAACAGCTGCAAACTCTTACAAAGCATACTTGATTTCTGAAACAACCTGATGATTAGTTGCTATGAACTCTGGGAAACAAGAGGTAACACACTTAGGAGTCAACAAATAGCTTAGAGAAAGGCATTCTCACCATCTACTTTACACAGCAAGACTCACTCAATCATTGTATTGTCAGCTCAAGAAAATGTTTATGTACCAGGAAAACTTAACATTAACAATATTACAGTGGAAGGCTGCATTTTAGACAATAAACAAAGACAAATATTTTATGAAGTATGTAAAACATGAAAAAATGGGATAGTTTCCAAATAAAAATTCACTCAGAATCCTATCATTCATCAGGGTGATTCACCCACAGGCTGGTACTAACCAAATGGGCATTTTTCTTTTGTTTTCAGCTGAAGCAAGAAGAGTAAATTGTGAGTCAGCCCCGGTCAGGAAGTGTGAAAAGCAGCATGAAATGTATAGAAAAGATTATGTGAATTATTGAATAAAAAATTTCATGAAAGGGAAAAAAAAGCTTTTATTTATTGTGCACTTTGATTTCCAATTAAACTAAAATTAATTTCTGGCAGCAAAGAATTTTTAGAAGAATTGATGACAAGAATTGGTGAGCATTAATTCTCAACTTAGATTTTTATTAGTTATATCGTGCATACTGCATGTTTCTTGTAGCCTGCGAAGAAGGTGCTTATTGATTCTATAACGTGAGCCTAACTGCTTCCACAAAATGTACTGCTAAGCATCAGAGTTGAAAGAAGGCAAAGTACAGACGGGTTGGATTAGTGGGCTAACAGAGGCTCTAACAGCTAACCTCCTGGACTGTAAAACACAAGGGATAATGGGTTAATTCTGAATCATTGACTTATTGTGTGACTTTGTACATGGAGACAACTATGCTATACACTAATTATCTGTAAGATGCTTTATAAATAACTACAAATGCATCACAAATCAGGTTAGGATAGTACTTTCCACTAGGTGTCTGGTCACTGTTTTTGTGAAGCCAGCATGTTCTTTCTGGGTTTGCACTGACTTTGTTCAAGGTACTCTGTCTTCCTCCCACAAAGTGGGCATGTGAAACTTAGTATGACTAAAAACCCTAAACTGGTTCTTTGTCATCGAGTACAAGTTTGTGCATTATTGTCCAGACCTAGTCAACTGCCTTTAAACTCATGACATCTGCACTCACATCACTTTGCCTCAAATTAGCATTTATCATCCCCTCCATCAAGTGAAACTCATGTCTATTAAACTTCTTTAACCTTAGTGCTCTGTAATCCACTGAAGGTTCTCTCTTAATCAGCCAGATTGAATTCACTCCAGTCACACATTTCCTTTGAATGTGAGTGAGGTCTTTTACAAGTCAGTATATCACACCTTCCAGATATTTCATCATTACTGTTTCACCCTAAGCACCTTTAAGACTCTGCAGACCCAAGGTGTTAAGGAACACACTGAGGAGAATCTTGTATGTTTCAGAAAAACATCTTCACTATCACATCATTACAATTTTACAATGCCATCCAGCAGAAAGCAAGCCTGAACAGAACACCATAATTCATATCTCACTAGGTCAAACTAGAGTTGCCACTTAAAAGAAAAGATTGACATTTTTCAAGTAAAAGTTATTTTTTCACAAATATGGTATATAATAATTTGTCACATAAAAGTTGTATTTTAAAATGAAGCATTTTTTAAAAATAAATTAAAAAAAATACCAAGCCCGCTTTTGCACTTTAAAATTGAGATGAACGGTACCAGAGTCCAAACATGAAAACAAAATCCTTAAACCTCCTGAGTAAGTCCATTTTTCAAGCTAATAGTGTTATTTAATATTGATCCATGTCTTGAGATTACGCACATATTGAGAAACAGCAAATCAATGTCATTTACAGAAAAAAATGTTTGTGAGATTCAGCCACTTTAAAAGAAGACCAGGGGCCTCATGTATAACGCCATGCGTAGAACTCACACAATAACATGGCATAAGCACAAAAGGGGAAATGTTCGTACGTACTAAAAAATCCAGATGTATAAATTTGTGCAAACGCCAACTTCCATGTTCTTCCGTTACATAAATCCCGGTCAGTGTGAAAAGTAACGCACGTGCACGCGCCTGCTGTCCCGCCCCAACTCCTCCCAGAATTATGCCTCTTTGAATATGCAAATCAATATAAATAGCCCTTAAGCTCAGCCTTCTGTGAGAAGACAATGGCAAAAGCACAAAGGAAAATAGAAGAATTTCAGCAAATACCAAGTGGAGGCAAGGAAAAACCTACTATTTGTTGGTTTAAACAGTGGTATAAACAACAAAAGGAAGTTGATTGAGTGACATAGTGTGTTGGAGAAACTCGAAAGCTCAAGTTCACAAAGTCGCACAGTGCCCGAAATAAAAAAGAAGTTGTCACATATCAAAGTCTCTGTGAAAAAGCGAGTCGTAGCCCACCGTCTGAGTGTCATATGAAAGCTTATTAGGGTACAGAGGAAAAAAAAAAGGCACACAGTGGGGGAAAAAGCACGTTTTGTCAACTTTAATCTTGAAATTTCCACTTTAATCACATAGTTTATTTTGTCATTAAAGTAGAACATCATAAACTTCATCTAAAATTGTGTAATTGACTAGTTTCTCAAATCCCATCATAACTAAAGCAGCACATTAAATGCTTTGTTTTGTATTTGATCTTCTAAGTGCTCTATGTGTGTGAATCACTATGTGCTTCCGGGCTTTCTCTTCCTCCAACAGGACACAGAATCCATTACATTGGTAATTTTACAGCTCTCTGAATAATTAAAATACTGAGATGTATACGTGATATCATTTTCATGATGATAGAAGTTAAAGCATGTTATTAAACATGGTAATACAGTGGCGCAGTGATTGTACATGTCTCACGCAAGATGCTTGCTGTGCCATGCACGACCTTCGATGAAATACTTTATTGTAGCAGTGCTGTCTCTTTCAAACGTACTAACCCCCAATTCCTGTCCTTACTTTTCATTCTCCAAATACCCAATCGCCACACAATCATCTCTGTAATAGACATTAAGCCATTTGTAAGCTTAGAACGCAGATTCTTCAAAACTTTTAAGGAACATTGAAATATCTTCATAGTATGTGTTTAATTATTCTATCCATCTATCCTTCCAGTGTTGCGCCAGCACCAGCAAGAATACAGTGCAAGGCAAGAACAATCCATGAACGGAGCGCCAGCTCCTCGCTAGCGCTGCGACACCATATCCTCACATGTTTAATTATTAACAATATAGATTATTTAAATGAAGTTAAAGTTTTATTTGTATAATATAATAAACATACTTTGCGGCATTTCATCATAAAAATGATATCGTCATCATATGTAAATATGCGCTTTATAAAGTGGCTCAGGTTGTGCAATATTAGATAGATAGATAGATAGATAGATAGATAGATAGATAGATAGATAGATAGATAGATAGATAGATAGATAGATAGATAGATACTTTATTAATCCCAATGGGAAATTCACATATAACTGTAGTGCAAGTTTACAGTGAGGTAATTGTACTTATAAGTACAAACAGTTCTACAAGGAGCACTTGATGGACTGATTGAGTGCGTTTATAGTTCTTGGGATGAAACTGTTTCTGAACCACGAGGTCTATACAGGAAAGGCTTTGAAGTGTTTGCCGTGTGAGAGCAGTTCAACAGACAGCATGGCTGAGGCAGCATGTGCTTGATGCTGTATACCGATAATTGTCTTTCCAATCAGCTGCTGTAGATCTGTGATTCCCCACTCGGATATAGTGATATAAATACTCCGAGCGGTGCAGTGAGAGTAATATGGAAAAAGATGATATGCTGTGGCAACCCCTAGTGGGAGCAGCTGAAAGAAGAAAAAGAAGGTGCAGTGAGAGTAACAACGCTAAAGCAGCTATGATATTTGGAATACTTTGGCTATTCCCTGGACCATTACAATCCCTCCTCGATTGCGGGGGTTGCGTTCCAGAACCCCCCGCGAAAGGTGAAAATCCGCGAAGTAGAAACCATATGTTTATATGGTTATTTTTATATTGTCATGCTTGGGTCACAGATTTGAACAGAAACAGAGGAGGTTGTAGAGAGACAGGAACTTTATTCAAACACTGCATACAAACATTTGTCTCTTTTTCAAAAGTTTAAACGTGCTCCATGACAAGACAGAGATGACAGTTCTGTCTCACAATTAAAAGAATGCAAACATATCTTCCTCTTCAAAGGAGTGCGTGTCAGGAGCAGAGAATGTCAGAGAGAGAGAAAAGCAAACAATCAAAAATCAATAGGCGCCGTTCGAGCTTTTAAGTATGCGAAGCACCGTGTGGGAAGCATGTCGCTTGACAAAGCAGCTGCAAGGAAGCCCAGCAAGGAAAGGAGCAATGTGAAGGTAGTCTTTCAGCATTTTTTAGACGAGCGACCGTATCCTCTAGGGGTGGGAACAGCCCCCCTGCTCACACCCCCTCCGTCAGGAGCAGAGAATGTCAGAGCGAGAGAGAGAAAAGCAAACAATCAAAAATCAATAGGTGCTGTTTGATCTTTTAAGTATGCAAAGCACTGTGCGGGAAGCATATCGCTTGACAAAGCAGCCACAAGTAAGCCCTGCAAGGATGGGAACAATGTGAAAGTAGTCTTTCAGCGTTTTTTGAGGAGTGGCCGTATCCTCTAGGGGTATGAACAGCCCCCATGCTCACAATATATTTGAGGAGTTTTATTTAATACGTAATACGTGCTCTGATTGGGTAGCTTCTCAGCCATCTGCCAATAGCGTCCCTTGTATGAAATCAACTGGGCAAACCAACTGAGGAAGCATGTACCAGAAATTAAAAGACCCATTGTCCACTGAAACCCACGAACCAGCGAAAAATTCGCGATATATATTTAAATATGCTTACATATAAAATCCGCAATGGAGTGAAGCCGCGAAAGTCGAAGCGCGATATAGCCAGGGATTACGGCACATTGTTACAGGTTAATTACAGTCACATGCGTTAAACTAATAAACAAAATGCACTTAGTTTCAGTGTATATGATAAAGCCGTGTCAGGGATGTGAATATAAAAAAGAAAGGGTAACCACACAGGAACAGTAGCACTGCTTTGACGCTGGGTGCCGCCAGTTTGCAAAACCGAGCTGAGAACTTGCGCACACCAGGGTAGGAGCTACCGTGAAAATGTGCGTGGCTTTACACCAAGTTTAGGTTTTATACATTGCGATTTGAGCGTGGAAACGTTCGGACGCAACATTTTTGTGCGTACACACTGTTTATACATGAGGCCCCAGGTGTGCACTTCTTCACACTATTCAACTCCCCCCGTGGCAATCTATGCATACAATCTAGCTGTTACCAGACAATCGAAGCATGTGCGTGAGCAATGATTTTGGAAGCAAGCAGTCAAAAACCTTGGGGGTGGGGGGAAATGTTAATACTATTATAAAACAATGCAAACATTTTTTTGAGTTGCGGCAATAAGCTTATTTTTCATATTTTTTTTAAAAAAGGGGTGTTAATTTAAAAGCATGTTAAGTGTAACAAAAAATAGTATTGTTTTGTGATGTTACGGTCCTAAGGAGACCCTATTCTCCCCTTATACTGTTTATTACGTAGGCCTTAATAGAATGCCCCAAGTTCCATACTTTAGGTATTTGTCAAAGTTGACTGCCCCTTTCTTTCTTTTACATTCTATAGCCCCAAGCAGCTAGAAACAGAACCAGAACAGGCAGGAGAGAATATTAAAAAAATTATTCATGTATTATAGATAATATGCCCAAAATATAAGCAAGCAGAGTACAACTGTTGGCAAAAAATAATAATACAACTTGGTTCATATTAAGCATCCAATTAGCTTAAGATTACCCAGTGGATTGTGTCTTAAACCTTACTCAGGCAGGGTTAGTTTTTACACCAGGAGGTAGTATAAAGTCAGTGATTTATTTACCAGCATTTCCCTATTTTTTTAAGATTAATGAATGTGTACAGTCAGATCGGACCACATTAGTAACCCTTATTTAAAAGAAAAATGTGTCTGTTCACACCTCCAAAAGAGACAACCCCACACCCACCCTATTTTCTATATAAATCGTATATATTGCTGTGCCGATGCCCCTCTGAGAGGATATAACACACCCAGTTACTCAGCGTGCACAACAAGAAGTATTTAAACAGTTTTGTTTTCCCACTTCAAGCACTGGATAAAGAAATTATTACCAAAGGAACTCTATAACTTTAGTCCATTTCGAATTGCTCAAAAGGCGGAAATTTACTGACATGTCATATGCACGGTACTTGCTTAATCTAGGCTTAATTTTTTCCAATTTTTTAAATGCATTCTAGCTGTTACCAGACAATCATTTTAACTGAGTCATGAACGTGCAGCCTGTGGAAAGTAACTGATAAAGAGTGATTCAAACAGGACTATTATAGACCCTCCAGTAAAAATTACTTTACCCCATCTACTGGTATAAAACTAATTCTGTCCAAACAGGGCTGTAATGTCTTGATTAGTCCCTGGAGTATAAACAGACAGCATGGGTATTCTGAATATGGCAGATGAGAGAGAGACGCATCATCTTCTCAGCATGGATAATGCAAGAGAGAGAGAGCCTGCAGTTTGCTCTTATTGTCACTCTGTAGCTCCTGGCACACCTTCTGAATCACAGTATCCATTCCAGCCGAGTCCAGCTGCAGCCTGTTCATGTCCAAACCACCTGCACAACCTCAGGCTAGGTTGCCTGGCTAGTAAATTCCTGCTTTGGAATTTTAGCTAAGGCCTCCTACATTCAGAAATCTTATCAGGTGAATGAACTGGATTCAACATTAACATATAAAGATAATTAAATAAAAACGATCCACAAAATACCATATTTGTCATGCTAGATATTACATTTTTTCTATCCACTAAAAGTATAGCTCAGTCTGTCTGTAATTATTTAAATTAAAGAAAGACTGGCAATGTCTCTTAACAAGCTAATCATTATTCCACTGCAAAGCAGGTTTCATGAAAGCAATGAGATGTCAAATATAAACATGATATGAAAAACACTAAATTTGTATCTGGAAACTATAAGCGCTTTAGCACGGTGGATTCCTGATTTAGGAAAAATTTTTTTTTTATTTTTTTTTTATTATTAACACACTGGCACGGTTTTGGGAACCAAGAAACGCTACAGCCATGAAATCTACTTCATGTGATGTTTATTTTGTTAAAAGTAAACACCTATTTATGCCAAACGGAAGATTTAATATATTTGACACAAAATAACAAGAGATATACTAGGTTTGTTTAATGCATTTACAGTATATAATTCTTACATATTTGTGTTCTATTACTTTATGATAACAAAATAAACAGAAAGGACAGGATACAAAACATGCTATAATGCACTAAAACTGGGAGATATTGAATGTAATGAAAGGCCGAATAGTAGAAGGAGGAGATCTCAAGAAAGGGCTTTAAGTGAAGAAGAGTAAACAATGTGAAAAGAAACAGCGTAGCCACTGCTGCCAGTCCCTTCCAGTTTAACTGTGATGCCCTTGGGTTTGTAATATGCACTTGGCATTGGACATTTGTTAAATCATGCCATTATAGAACAATATTTGTAGCAATGGCACATAGTCAGAACTGATACAACACTCTAAATAGCTTTGAAAATGGTAGCAATAATAATGAAGATTAATGAAAGAAAGGTCATTAAAAGAATATAATGTTATGTGAAGTGGTTAGTAGAGAGAGAGTATGAGAGAGACGGGGGGGAGGGGGGATTGGGGGAGACTTCAGAACTTTAACTTTTGCTCTTGAGGTTGTTCTGGAGCAAGTAAACTATTCTTGGCCTAGTGTAAAAAGTGGTGATGTTAAATAAATACTAAAAATATCAAATGTTTACCGAGCAATGAAGATGGAGGAAATAGCTCATGAACTTGCACGCTAAACTGCATTATGAAAATTAAGACACTAATATGGTTATAAACACACATAACTGCATCAACCTTAAAATCTGTGTTCTGTGCACGGATTGTCCAAATTGGAGTTTTTGGTGTGTATTTATTACTATCTTTATATTCACTACATTTACTTCTAGACGGTATGAAACTTCAAGCTATATACTGCTTTGGAATATACATGCAAGTTTCCAAGTTGTGAAAGAGTCATCCATAAGTTTTTTGCTTTTGTTTTGTTCTTTATTTCGCCTTATACAATTTGTTGTACTAGGAATTTGTTAGTTTTCGCATACCCCTTGGGGTCAGAGTGCAGGGTCAGCCATTGTACAGTGCCCCTGGAGCAATTACAGGTTAAGGGTCTTGCTCAAGAGCCCAGCAGAGTAGGATCTCTTTTGGCAGTGACGGGGATTCAAACCGGCAAACTTCTGGATACCAGCGCAGATCCTTAGCCTCAGAGCCACCACTCCGCCCCAATAATTCTTTGCATTTATATAGCGCTTTTCTCACTACTCAAAGCGCTCAGCAATTGCAGGTTAAGGGCCTTGCTCAAAGGCCCAACAGAGCAGAGTCCCTATTGGCATTTACGGGATCCGAACCGGCAACCTTCCGATTGTCAGTGCAGATCCCTAGCCTCAGAGTTGTACACAGATATAAAGATATTTATTTTTATTCAATGTTTAATCATAGAATATAGAGCAACTAAACAAATATGGCAAACGTGCTAGAGAGAGGTTAAAAGTAGCACAGAAAAAGTTGGCCATAGAGGACAAAGAATCCGAGGAGACACTCAAGCTGACTGATACTGTGGTCAAATTAGAGTCTCCAATTCACCTAAACTGCATATCTCTCTAGTATATAAAAAAAATTTTGGGTCAAGACATGATTTTCTTGGAGACACTTTAACGTCCCACGAGACAAGGAGGACAGCTTCTGTACAGGCTTTTAAATGTTCAAAGCACTACGAGACATGCAAATCACACAGCACGGCACAAGCAGCAGTAGCTGCAGCAGCAAGGCAGCTGATTGAGCATAGAGGAGGGGAAAAAAAAAAAAAAAAAGGTATTTGTTTCCCATTGTATCACCATTTAAGAGGGGGTTTCGGAGGAGCAACCACATCTCCTTAGCGTGTTTTCAGCCCCCTTCTTCACAACGCGAGAGGCAGAAACATGAAGTGGCTGGAGCGTAGTGTGCCCCCTAGTCTTTGAAGATGTGTAAGGGAAAGGTACCTATAAGAAAACCTGATTCAGAAATGTAGCAGCACTATTCACTGCACCACTATGCTGCATGCAGTGAATATGCTAAAATACAGCTTTAATTTAAAGCACTATTAAAAATTAAACCAAAAGCTAAAGAATTAAATTGATCAGAGCATTTACTTTCTTTTTTGTTCTTCTACATATACAGTATTCAGACTATAGCTGATTTAGACTGCATGCCCTCCAGAGCCTTGTTAAATTCCCATTTCCCTGTTTTTCAGATGAAATGGGTCCATGCAACTGAGAATTGCCCTTAACTATGTCTCTTGAGAACCTGCCAGAACATCAAGCATGTCCTGTGGAGATAGCTTTGGAAATGCTCATCAGATAGTTATTTAGAAATAATTATCTAAGCATGAGAGTTTAAATTCAATAGCTGGATCATTTCATTCAGAAAACATCCTCATCAATCACTGCTGCGGTATGGTAATTATTTAAATAATTATCCAGCGGCACTAAAGCTGCATTAGCTTTAGATTATTTACAGAGAGAAGCAATTTATTATCATGTGGACAAGGATGTGGCTTTCCATTTGCTTCATAATCATTTTAATTTCATGTGCAGTCAAGTGCAAATAATGGAAAATAGGCTGCAAAATAAAGCATTCTTGAAAATGATATCAACACATTTTCTGGAATGCATTAACAAACCCAAACCCCAAAGGAACATGTATCTCTCTTGCCAAGATCAACACCTTAACTAAGTACAGGAGACAGACATGTATCCAGAAAAGTACAAGAGATTTGGTTTAAAGCTAAATATGGCACATCTGCCTCAGCACTGAATGTATGTCTTCTATTCAGTGGTTTGCAATGTGATTTTCATTGTAAAATACCAATAACTGGTGGACTGGAACATTAACTTTTGAGATTATGATTAATCACCTCAGTATAGTTGTAACAAAAATAAAGAAAAATAAAACAGTACAAGGGATGACAGTGAAATGTAAAATTTCCTGTAATAAAAAGAAACTGTAGGTTCTTCAAGTGCATGACAGTTTACACCCACCCACCACATCCCACAGTAAATCTTAAACTGTATTCTAACAATCATATGGGAGATGAAAAGTAACCACTAATTAAAAACATTCTATCAAATGTGAAGATGTTATCATCGACCATTCAACTACTGTAGAAACAGGAATTTCTTCTTCTTCTTTCGGCTGCTCCCAGAAAAATTAACCAGGACAGTCATAATGGGAAGACAAGAGTTAAAAAAAAATGATAAGGAACCAATGATTGGAATGGTCTAACATAGGAAACATATGAAGAATTCATTATTGGGTACATCTGATGCTAAAGTACGTAAGGTTCCAAAGATGACATGCCCAAAGCTATGGCTGTACTTGGAAATCTCTTCAAGTGAGTTTAAGCACAGTCACATAAAACTGTCCTGTTTACCAGAGTAATCTGAAAGTAATGGCCAATTTAGTGAACTCTACTGTTAATGTTGTTTTTTTAACAATTAATTCCACATTCTCAAGCTGACTTGCTACATATTAACCTTCAGCACATGAACTTTATTTAGGCAAACAGCAAATACAGTGGGTAAGGCACTATAAATCAAAGTGCTGCAAATTCAACCAATGTGATTACTTAGTGTTAGATTCTGAGAATGTCAATTTCCTGAGACCCAATTATAAACACAGAAGATAACTAGCCAAAGTACGCAGTGTTGTCTGGATACATTTGTAAAATGGGTTAAGGTAAGAAAGTAAAAATACAGTGGACCCTTGACTTACGAACTCAATTTGTTCGCGAGGGCTGGTTGTAACTCAAGTTGGTTGTAAGTCAAGACTATTTTTCCCATAAGAAATAATGGAAATACCCTTAATGTATTCCGAACCGTCCACAGCAACACTTACTTAACTTTTTTTAATAGAAAAGGGTTATATAATGTGCATAATTTACCAAAAACACCAATAATGTTTCTAATGTACTAACCAAAAAGTTATAAAAAGTGCCTAGCCTACCAGAAACAACAATTTCATACTGTACTCACCATTTAAGTTGACATCTTTGGCTTGCAGGGAGGAAGGAGGAGGAGAATGAAATTGAAGGTGGTTATTGTTTGGAAGGAGTTTCCTTATACAAATATTTTCTTTGTAAAATTGTCGAGATGGTGGATTTCGACATGCTGTACATATTAGCGAGATTGGTCACACGAACGCTACTTTCATATTTCCACACAATTTCCTTCTTCGTTTCGATTTGTGATTGCTTTCTTTACCTTAGTTACCTTCACTTCCTTCCTTGGCAATTATCGAAATAAATTATATAAATAACTGCACTGACCGAAATTACGTCCACAAACACGTGTATCTGGGCTCCGACTGACGCTTACAAACGCTCTCGGATGTTTGTTTACAATCGCACAAGCGGATACACGTGACCGCATTTGGGTCGTAACGCAAGATGTTGGTCATAATTCAGAACAAAAATTTTGGTCGTAAACCAAGTTGTTCGCATGTCAGGCCGGTCGTATATCAAGGGTCGACTGTATATGCGTTTTTTAAATGTTGTCCCTTTTGCCATTGTTGGCTGAAATGCAAGTGTCCCATACAACCTCTCTGAGAGCTATCAATTTTTCTGCTCTTGAGTAGAGAATTTGTTCTTTCTGTATATGGCTGGATTAAATAATTCTGGTAATTACTTTCTGAGTTGGAACCATGAATGCTACTTCTTTGGCTTTCCTGGTTTAATTTGGTTTCATGAATAAATGATTATGCAAGCTGAGCGAAACTTCCATTTGTGTTGTTTTCTTTACTGAGCCCATATTTATGATGAGACTTTTGAAACTGAATATGTTGTATGTTAAGTTGAGTTCATTGTAATACAAATGCAAAATTTCATTAATATCCACTCAGCTATTTTGGAGTAATAGCTAGGTTTTGTGGTTGGCCTTCTTATTAAGATTCCCCAAAGAAATTCTTGAAACACTACAAAACCTATATTTTAAATTGCAAGAACAATGCCAATACCAAATTTTGTGAAAACAGATACAATGTCAGGAATGTAATGGAGTATAATTTTCACTAGAAGCATAGCAAAATCTAAAAAGTATATCTAATTCATCACCATTGGCTAAACCATTTTTCCATGGTTTTGGTTACAACCACGTTTCTTGATGGAACTTTTGAAAAGCATTAAAGCCCCCCACCCATCATTACAGCAACCCTTTCAGATGAAATTTTTGAAAAACCACGTGGCTCAGCTTTAAGTTGGTTCAGCTTGATTATTCTTGCAAAATTAAATTAAGGTTTACTTAAATGAATAATAAACAGTTTGTGTGTTACCCAGCCATTACAGCCATGATGACATTTCTAAAGCGCCATGCAGCCTAGTTTTAAAGCTGGATCAACATCAACCATGTGTAAAATTGGCACAGTCGTTTTTGTGTGATTAGCAAGCAAACCAAAATTTTCAAAAGACAGAGAGAACATCACAATTTTATTTATGCAGATTTATAATTGAACATCTGGAGTTCAAACCCCATGCTTGTTCATTATCTGTGTGTGGTCTGCATATTATTCCATGTCTCGGTATATCTAGGTACTTATGGTTTTGTTCCCACATTTTATTCTTCTTTAGCAACACTAAACTGATCAAGTGTGAGAGTGACATTAAGTGTGCATTATGTGTGAGTGATCCCTGGGATGGACTGTTGACGTGTTGTTTCTTGCTTTGTCCGCAATGCTGCCAGAACAGATGGCAGGCTAGATTAGGTGGGTTTAAGTTATACAATGATTCTGTAATTTTTAAGTACCTGTATTAGTGTTCATTATAGAAATATTTTATAGTGTACATAATTCTTACTACCACTCAGGTCTCCCCTTTTTTATTATTACAGTATTATTATTATTTAGCAGATGCCTTACAAAAACAAATCTGTATGTACAATTAGAGTAATTAAAAGCAATTCAAGAATACAATTTTAAGCAGAACACAGTAAGTGTAGTACTGCAGTTATTCCCAAAGACAGACAAAAACTAGCACTGAATCAAAAACAAAGCCGCTTGAGAGATATTTAACAAATATAGCTAGAGACATCCAGGAGAAGATCAGACAATTAGAAAGACTAAGAAGAACCAATGTGGCTCCGTCAGAAGGTGAATGTCTGAACATTAAGCTATGAGGGTCAGGCCAACCTCATTCAACTTGAGAAGAAGGATCCTTTGGATATTCTCTGGATATCAATGGGTTATTATTGTCATAAAGCAATTCAAAAGGAAGTGAAATATTCTGCCTGTTCTGATAAATGGGGCAATCAGTAAAAACTAAGGCACTAGGTTTGAGATTTAAGAATATGCATTTAAAAAAATCATGTGCCTATTAATTTAATACTTGAAAGAAAGCAAATGGATAAGTGTTTCAATGGGTTTATTACATAGCTGTGCTATTCTGAAATGTGCCACAAAGTTCAGGGAGATTTTCTCAGTAGTGAAAATTTGCTAAATGAACAATAGGATAAATGAGACAAGTGCTTCGAAGGGCTGCATGCGCTACTGCAAACTGTTTTTTGTCTGACCTCTTTTGACTAAGAACTGAAAACCCTACACTTTTCCTTAACTGTTCCGAACAGACACCTCACAACACAAAGCAGAGGGTCATATGATTCACTCTCCAAAAAGTGTAAGAAAGCCATACAGCACTGTAGGAGTGACTTTTGGTAAGAAAGGTCATGTGCTGGGAAGATGCAGCATAATAAGTCTTCAGGGCAAGGCCTCCTACGAAAGCTATGAAATCACAGAAGATAAATTCTTATACATTATTTAAAGCAACAAGTTAGTTACTTATTTAAGGACTGACCAAACAATTTGACAAATTGTCAATGACAAAAGATGATTATACTTTTACTCCGTCAAAGTGAGAATTACAGCTCAGTGATTTCAAATTGATGAGCTGCTGTCAGAGAGACTCATATACTGGGCTTTCAATTAAACTACATCTTATTTAACAAAACAAAACAAAAGATATTCTCATTTATTCACTTTAATAATGGTTAATTTGGAATTATTACATTTTTTTTGTTGTAACAAAGATCTAGTGCAAATATACAATATGAAGATCATCATGTTTAATATACTGAAGCTATTGTATTCTTTGGGAAAGCAAGGAACAATTATTTATTATCTATCTTGAAGGCAGTCAAAGTAACGTGGGAGTGACCAGCTGTCAGTTATTATGCTGTAGTCATGCAGGAGGAACCATAAAAATAATCTTATGATTATGCAGGAAGGTGAAATCATAAACAGCTGCTTAGAAGACTATTGGGAAGTCACTATCACTATCTCCTTCTCCAGAGAATCCTCCTGGACTTCATTCTGTAGCATCATAGGAAAAACAGTCCAGACATAGCAGGGTGTAATCGGAGTTAAGGATAGTCATTAATCCTCAACCTGGCATGAGATAAGCAAAGGAGGCATACATATATTATACTGATTTGTCAAGTTTTATTCCTGTCATGTCTTATGGTCTTCAGCTATGGCTGTAGGTTTTTCCTCCAACCAGTTTCACAATCTATGCATCTTTCTTACTTTTAATGCTTTAAGATCTCTATGTTTGTTAAGCTTTAGTTTCTTAGTATCTTATTTTAAGAAATATTGGTAATATAGCCCAAATTTTAAATGTTTAATTTTTATTCCTCGTCATTTAGTTTTTAAATGGATCGTTTTCTACAGTTTGCTTTCTTAATTGTATCTTAATGCTGACAACACTGAGAAGCAATGACTTCAATGCCATATTCACTTGTCAAGTCATGTGTAAGAAATCGTATTGAATGATTGGACAAATGAAAATGATCGTTATGTTTGGCTGATATTTTTTACCCACATCTCAAAAAATGTGTAGGTTAATCCAAATAGCAATTCAAACTTGTGCCTTTGTTTCTGTGAATATGGGCTCTGCAATGAACTGGTGCAGACTCAAGCCCTTCATAACCATGAATTGGGTTAAGCACATTTGAGAATGTTATGCTTACAACTTTATACAACTTGATAAATGACAGGTAAACTTTATTGTTTGGTTTAAACCAGTGAATCAGGCTGGGATTGGTTTCAGTTAATGTTTCAGAAAGGTTAGGCTGCAGTGGGCACAGGCTCACCAAAACTGGACAATTGAAAACAGGAAAAATGTAGCCTGGTCTCATAAATCTCAAGTTCTGCAGAGGGACACAGAGATGATAGGGTCAGAACTTGCACCAACACCCTGAATCCATGCACCCAAACTGCTTTGTGTCAAAGGTCCATACTCCTTCTGCTGCTGGTGGTGGTGGAATGGTGTGGGGGAATGTTTTCTTGACTCACTTTTGCCCCGTTAATACTAAGCAAATCATTGCTTGAGTGCCACATTCTTTTTGAATTTTGTTAATGACCATGTGCATTCCTTTACGGCCACAGTTCACCTTCTAACAGCTACTTTCATCATGGTAATGCACCATGTCACAAAGCAAAAGTCACCTCAAACTGGTTTCATGAACATGACAAAGAGTTCATTGTTCTTCAGTGGCCTTCCCAGTCACCAGATCTGAATCCAATAGAACTCCTTTGGGATGTGGGAGAAGGGGAGATTGACAACATGAAAGCGATCTGAGAAAACTGCAGAAACTAATCTGCAATCATTTCAACATGTACCAGGACGTTAACACTAGAATTACCAGAGCCTACAAAAAAAGTCGTAGATCTATCCCACCTAAAATTGTTTCGCACCTCTCCATCAGCGTCTTTTGTCCTGTAAATGCGTCGATAAGCAGCAAGCAGCCTAATATCACATCCCCCAACGCCGCACGGTTTTCTCAGCTCAAATCTGTTTACCTGCGTGTCAGTTGCTTGGAGTTGTATAGAGTGAGAAATCAAGCAAAATGACACCTTTTATAAATACTATATCGTTATTTGGAACACATGCATTTCATGTGTGTTCTGTGTCTACAACAATCTATATAAAACCACATCGTTAAAACAGAAACTTTTTCATGTTTTAGTAATAATTGACAAAATGTAGACATGAAGTGTATAATGTGTTAGGCCTGAATTCCAAAAATCAAATAAACACTTTCACAAAAGGTACAAATATAACAGAACAAGTGCGCTTCTATTCAAGAATATAACTGCAGAAAAAGAACTAGCGTTAGGGTGTGACATTGACATGCATTTGCTACGACTGCTTCGGTGGCGCAACGGTATCAACTGTTAATCAAAACTTCAATGGTTCGATCCCGGATGAGTCCGTTTTGAGAAGTGGGCTACTCTTATTCTTACTATTTTAGAATAAAAACATACATTTGATTTCAGTCTGTAACAGCCGGTGTAAATGTATGACGCTTGTAAAGGTTTTTTTTTTTTTTTTATTCAGTTTTATTCACTCAGTCATGTTCACGATCCCCCCCCCCTATCTGACACTGCTGTTTTCACATAAAGACGTGCTGTAACAGAAGTGAATTCAGAAAATGATGGCGGTTCTGCATCGGAGCAAGAATGCACGTCGCACTTTTGCCACGGCAGTACTTTGTATATGTACATGGGAAGCTCAGCAATCTACTTGTGACTTTACGCTGTAGGAAGTAAGTAAATAAATAAAGGTAAATAAGTAAATAACATTCGATCTGGCTCTTATATACAAAGTACAGCGACGGCAGCTTCCACCTTCAGCTACAGACTCTCCATGCTAGTGTTTAGATCTGGACGGTGCATGTGCCCAAAACATTAACATTTATATGTTACTTACATCTTGCCTGAAGAAGGGGTCTGACTTGCCTCGAAAGCTTACATATTATAATCTTGTTAGTTAGCCAGTAAAAGGTGTCATTTTGCTTTACTTTTCACTATGTTACTTACATTAAAGCCAGATCTAATGTTATTTACCTTAATTTATTTACTTACTTCATACAGTGTAAAGTCACAAGTAGACTACAGAGCTTCCTGTGTTTGATCGACACGTGCATGCTCAAAAAATACGTGTAATGTCATGAAAAGTGCCTGCTGACACTTTAGTACGCAAGCAATGGTATGAGAATGCAGTTAAACTTTTTTTTTTGGGCACATACACCGTTCATATTTAAACACTAGTGTGGAGAGTTGCTTGCGTACTGAAGAGTCTATAGCTGTTATTTACCTTTATTTATTTACTTACTTCCTACAGCGTAAAGTCACAAGTAGACTGCAAAGCTTCCCGTGTACATATACAAAGTATAGCAATGGCAAAAGTGCGACGTACATTCTTGCTCCAATGCAGAACCGTCATCATCATCTGAGTTCACCTCTGTTATAGCGCATCTTTATGTGAAAACAGCAGTGTCAATTGGGGGGGGGGGGGGGGGGCAGGGGGAGATTGTGAACGCGACTGAGAGAATAAAACTGAATAAAAAAAAAAAACAAAGCTAACCTTTACAAGTATCGTACATTTACACCGGCTGTTACAGACTGAAATCAAATGTATGTTTTTATTCTAAAATAGTAAGAATAAGAGTAGCTCACTTCTCAAAACGGACTCGTCCAAGATCGAACCCATGAAGTTTTGATTACCAGTCAACAGCTGATACCATTGCGCCACCGAAGCGGTCGTAGCAAATGCGTGTCAATGACGCACCCTAACGCAGGTTCTTTTTCTGCAGTTATATTCTTGAATAGAAGCACACTTGTTCTGTTATATTTGTACCTTTTGTATAAGTGTTTATTTGATATTTGGAATTCAGGCTTAACACATTATACACTTCATGTCTGCATTTTGTCAATTATTACTAAAACATGAAAAACGTTTCTGTTTTAACGATGTGTTTACTGTACATAGATTGTTGTTGACACGGAACACACATGAAATGCATGTGTTCCAAATAACAATATAGTATTTATAAAAGGTGTCATTTTGCTTGATGTCTCACTCTATACAACTCCAAGAAACTGACACGCAGGTAAACAGACTTGAGCTGAGAAAACTGTGCAGTGGTGGGGGATGTGATAGCAGGCTGCTTGCTGCTTATTGACACATTTACAGGACAAAAGACGCTGATGGAGAGGTGCGAAGCGATTTAGGGTGGGACGGATCTATGAGTTTTTTTGTAGGCTCTGGTAATTCTAGTGTTAAAGAAACATTTCCAACATCTTGTGGAATCCAAGCCACAAAGGACTACGGTTGTTTTAAGGGTAAAAGGATTCCCTACACACTATTAGTATAGTGTTTCTCATGAGTGTATACACAATTTCTGGCATTAGTCTGAAACAAATATTAGCATAAAATGACTAAAAGTTTTGATAAAAGAAAATTATAAGCATCAACATTTCAAAAATGGACAACTAACTGTACAGCTACAGGCACACTGTAGCTCTATTAACACAAATGACATACATTGGACAGCTCTGCATGACACTACAAAGGAATAATTTTAAGTGCACTGTCATCGTGGTCATTTCATGTAATGTATTATTCCACAGATTCAATGGTGTTTTTTTTCTTCTTTTTGTTAAGGATGTGCAGTTAAGTGAACAGCCAGACATTTGAGATCCACTTACTCAAAGCTCTGCTGTACACAAGGTTATATAAGAGGGTATGCAAATTATTTATGACTGTCTTCTAGGTGGAAGATTATGCAGAGATACTGAGATTTGTTTTCCTTCAAAAATACAGTGCATAAAAGAAGATGCATACTAATAATCCCTTGGTGTTCTGCTTCGTGAGTAAAGAAATCCACAACACAGTAGTGTGCTTCATTATATTTTTTTTGTGTGTAAAAGACAGGTAAATAACATCTACAGCTGCAACCTAATCAAAGAAAAAACCTCTCTGCTACAACTGATTAAAAATCATTTTCACAAAAAAATGAAAGAACTCAATTTTTGGTAGCCTAAGAGACACATCCATAGACAATCAGCTTTCTGAATCTTAATTCTCAGTGGAAGTAAGCTCTAATTAAGCTTTAATATGTGAATGTGATTACATAGTTATCTCTCTGAAACATGAAAATGTTGAAAAAACACTTAAATCTTCATCATGCTTTTAAACAAGTGACACTGTTTAAATGAATTAGCAGCATGTTTACTTGCTTCCAAGTTTACAAATATCATCACTATAACTGTTATCCTGCTTATAGCACATGTGACCCATTTAGGAGTGGCAAACTGATCTGTTATTGTATAAGATGCATATGGTAACTGATGCCTTCACACATAATAAACAAGTTATATTGTATTTAGGGCATCTGACTTTTTAGGAACTGGCCAGTTTTTCAGCTAATTGCAGTACATATCTTCACTACTCAAACCAAAACAAAAAAGAAGCAAATCAATATGTTTCTTGAATATAGACAGAGAGAGAGGATGCTCCTAGGTATTAGCACATGTGTGTAGTATAATTTGTGACGATGCGGGTTTGCTCCACATTCCCATCTTGCTTTTGGGAGTCCTTGAACCCGACACCGTCGGTAATGTCACCGATGAGCTTGGCAGTGAGGCACAACAATGAAACAAGGGGATGGTGTAAAAGTGCCAAGTGCTTTTATTTTAAAACCAACAGTGTCCAAATAAATAGTACAGTGCATCAATTCCTTAAATAAATAATCCAATAAAAACAGAGGTGAAAAGTGGAGGTTAAAATCCAATGGAAAAAATCTTTAAAAAAACAATGAAGTTAAAACAATGGCTGGAAGCAGTCTCTTTAAAAACACAAAGCCCAGTGCCTTCTATTACTGGTGACTCCCCCGTTTCTCCCATCCAGGCTATGCACCAGGGGAGTCACCCTACATGCAGCTGACCTTCTTTGCTCTACTGGTCTGGTGGCCTTCCGATCCCTGGCTCCAGTTCTGCTCACCTAGACCGAGACTTGGGCTCCCCAGCGACCAGGACGCTCATACTGGAGCTTCTATTCCAAATCTCTGACTCCCGCTGCCTTTGCTGCAGCGAGCCAAACTTCTGCCGGTCACTCCTGCTCCAAACAATTGCTCAGCAGGAGCGACCACTACCGTTGGCCCTTGGGTGCCGGCCAGACACCCCCACTCGGGCTCGCCTCTCCCAGCTGCTTGTTATCAGCACGAGCCTGCGCTTGTTCGTTCTCCTTCTCTCCTGGACCTGCTTTCTCCCTCCTACTTCCTGCCGTCTTCTCCTCCTTAACCTCCATCCGTCTTTTCTTTCTTTATCCACCCCTACTAGCCGCCTCGTGCTTCTATATATCACGGGGACATGGATCAGCTGTGGCAATCAGCAGCTCCCGGGACCAATTACGGATGCGGACGACTCCTCACCTGTGCAGTTAAGTGAGAAGTGAGTTGTACTTGTCATTTCTGTGTGACCCACTGGCTGCTGGAACACTACCACTAGAGTTTACATTTTACAAGTACACAGATTAGCTGTTGACAGTTAAAATTTAGATGCAAATAGCCACAGGAGGGGAACTCTATCATGATTTTTATTTTTAATAAGAAATTTTAATAATGATTATTAAATTATGATAATTAATTTAATAATAAGTCATTTTGTTTAACTATATCTTAAAGGTTGAACATATTCAGTTCATTCATTAGATTCTTGACTTCATAATAATGCCACTTTGTGTTTGTGTGCCTTTGCAACCATTTTAAGATTGCATTTCAGTGGCCACAACTATGCTGTTTACGGTTTATTGCTTAGGGCCATTGCTTGTCATGCTACCACAGTGACATTGCACATTGTAATTCCACTAAGTATTTAACCTGGGTAGTTGGTAACACAAATGTCTGCATTTATGGACAAGTCTCTTAAAAATAAAATGCTTTGCTAATAAATTAATTAGGAAAAGGGTACTTAAGTTGATTCTTGAATTCTTGCCTTGATATTTTGATGTCAAATTAAAGTTCAGCATTTTTAATTGTGATGATCAATTTTGTTTTGACTTCCCAATTTTTTGACCACTTGCACATCTTTAGACTTAGATTTTGGACTATTTACTAATTTGCTGACCATTTTAAAACAGCTTATTTATTCAAATGACTTCTTGTACATTTCCAGTTTTTAGAAAATACATTTAGAGAAAACACTTTCTCTTCTGGTTGTATGCAAATCTTATGAGTAATTTCAATCAGTGTCTGAGGCTTGAGGCTTGCCAGAATATTATTTAAGGGATAAGCCATTTAATCATTCAAACTTATTAATCTGCATTATCCTTACTATGTGTACTTAAAGTAGGGTGAAATCTATGAATCAGTTTACTGGCATCCGTGATGCAATTCAGGAAAAAGCACATGACATGTAAAGAGATGTAATGTTATCCATGTCATTCAGAAAATAGAAAATTAAATTAAATTTACAAATATTATGGTGAAATTGTTTGTTTAGATAAGGAAAATATTTGTTTAATAATGACACTGGCCAAAAGAGACTATGGGTATGTGGTACTTTTAAAGGGTATTGGCTCATAACAGCTTAAAAAGTGTACTTCAGCTGATTTTACGTTTGTATGGCCAGTGTTATAAAGATTTCTACCTATGACATCTGTAAAGTGAAGCTAGCAGTATAGCTAACACAGAGGTGAATGTTGGCAGGCCTGGGTGAAGCAGCGCATTGCAATTGTAGGTGACAAGCTTTCACAGTTTCTGGGCTATCACTATAAGATTGTATATAAGCATAGCACTAACAAATTCAGCAGTCAAAATGACAAATGTTATTTGCTAGTAAAACAAATGTGGATTTACTTTTCCTATTCAAGGGAGACAGCTACTAGAAGTCACTACCCCATCACCACTGACACATTTAACAACCTATTTTTGAAACATCACAAACAACAGTGCCTGAGAGACTCCAACCCAGACATTTCTGACCAATCACAAATAATCACAATAGTCTCTTGCACAATGCAAGGAGTGAATACTATTTAAAAGATCATCTTACATTAAAACAAAAGGGATGATGTACTGTCAATAAAATGTTCATGCTTTGGGTAATTGTAAAGAATCTTTTATTAATTCAATAAGATTTTAGGACATAACCAACCTCTGCTGACCCTTTGAGGATGTCTTGTTTCTAGTAAAACAGTTTCCAGGTTACATCCAATATAGAGGGCTTTAGACCTAAGTTGGACTCTTCCTCTTGATTTCACTCTACTAATTCCACCATCTTGATTATCCTTGCTAAAAAATAATTGATGAATTCATCTCACCACTGTTAGATTGAAGGGAATTTCCTCTGGTTTCTATCTGGAAAATAAATCATATCTGTGGGGACTCAAATAAGTGAGACTGCTCTGGTTTTGTTCTGTTTTTCATCTAGTTTACTTTAGGATTTAGGCTGGCTTCTCAGTCAGTTTCAATCTTTCACTTTTAGATTTTGTGAGTTACCGTGTTTTAACTGTTGAGAGGGGAAATAAGATTAGCAAACTTGTGAGCGAAGTACGGAGTTTACCTTGCCTAGTCTGAGCTTTCTCCAGGCCTCAGATTGTAGCAGCTACCAAGGAATATTGAGCTAGTTGTTACATATGCACAGATATAATCTTAAACCCTAATTAAAAGGTGGCATCAGGCCTAAACTTACACCTGAAGACATATTTTTTTACAGGTAAATAGTTTCAACTCAATAGTCTTTGGGACTTTGATTATTACTTAAAATCAAGGGATGTTTGTATTCTGGCTTATTCTGTATTCAGGGTGATATGTTTTAGAGAGGTAAACAGTTTGCAGTTACTGCTGCACATCACTTACATTTCTCAAATATGCCTATTTCACTTTAGAGCCACTGGGACTAGAGGCAATTCACTGAAAGCATTAGCTAAAAGGCAAATATCAATCCAAGATATGCCACCTGTCCATTGTAGGGTTCGTTCTCACACACATCCACCTCACTCATATGCACAGAGGGCCAATTTAGTGTGACAAATTAACTGAACCTGCACATTTATGTATAACTGGGAAGAAAACCCACAACGTTTGCTGGTATTGTACTACTGTTACAATTCTGAGGAGACATGCAAGTGTGAATTTTTGAAAGTCCACATGAATAATTACCAGACACATAATTCATATTCAGAGAGCAGGATTCATAAAGCAGCAGTGCAAACACCTGCACCACTGTGCATGAAACATTATTTTTGAAAGTAAATTTATTACTCAATTATGTTTGCAGTTCTGTTTTTTTCCTGGTATAGTAAATTTCTGTTTCCTTGCACATCAACAAAAATACACTGATTTTTTTTGCAGAACACTGTAAGAGCAATTGGGCTGTTGATATTCTGTATATATTGATTATACTGTAAGATCATGGGGGCTACAGCCTATCCCACAGCAGCAGTTGCAGCATCATACTCTATATGTTTGTTCACAACATAAATGAAAATTTGCATGGACATAATATACTGCCAAGTACCACTCCGCGAGGACCAGGAAACTGAAGTACCACTGTCAATGAATCGTTAATTTACGCTCGTGTTGTTTTGAAGAAAAAGTCACTACAATGACTATAATTATGACGTTAAAGTGATATTAAACCAATTAAGGAAATGGGTGCCCGCGCTAATAAAAGCCGGCTTGGAGTCTTCCACGCATTTACAGTAGTATACTTATACTATATATGATTATATACAACATATTGGCATTCTAGCAACATCGATTCATGGAAAATAAAGGACCACATGTGTACCACCAGGCATGACTTGAAGTACCACCAGTGGTACGCATGCCATAGTTTGAAAACCGTGGATATATTGTATCACTTAAGCATAATTTGGCATCATAATCAACTAAGGAAATGAAAAACAACAAATGAAGGGACAAATACAAGTGGTACAAAGCAATGTGGCAAATATATGGAGAGTTCACATTAGTGCACGCTTTTCACACTTTTACTAAGGCTTAATAGTTTCCAGGAATGTATAACCAGCTTCCTGTTATTTTTCAGCTTCTCTCTGGAAACAGGCCTTTTAACTCTACGAGTGTTAACAGAAGGAGATGTACTGTACACACAGTATTTTAAGAAACAGCCAAAAGCAGAAAGAAAGAAATAGCAGCAGTGGTCTGATTTACCTAAAAAACAAAAAAATCACTTAAATCTAAGCAGCTGCTACTGGACCATCACTATTATCATGCATTTAACCATCAGATACTGTATGAAGAATAATACAGGTATGGGCTGTTTTTACCTGCAAAAAAGGAAAACTAAGCCTTCTATGGACATAAACAAAACAAATGATCGAGGTTTATAAATGGCTTCATTTTGTAATTAAAACTAATCAACAGTATTCCATGTAATGAATCTATTCACTCGCACAAAGCAATATTGCTTGTTTCAAAGAAAATGTAGAATGTTTCAGAATTGTAAAGGCCATTCCAGAACTAATGAATAATTACATGTATGTTTATATACGGTATTTCTTGATTCGAGTAGAGCACAGGAGGGGCACGAACTCAAGCAAAGTTTTCTGTCCTCTTTGTTTTGATTTCTGCTTTGTAAACCTCAACTTATGTCCCCTTCATATTACTTGACTTTGCAGATTTACAGTCATAGACCTCATTTATATAATCTTAGCATGTCCAAGATAGTAACGGGGCACTCCTGTGACTTAAGACTCATGTTGTCTGATATACCCAGTTACTCGGTCCAACCAGTCTGCGACTTTCCCTGACAAAATTAAACAGGATTTTTTTTTCCCCCTTAGGTCATAGGTGCAGACTCTGTGTGTCTTAGAGCTGAGAACCAATGAGCACTAAGGCCAAAGTAAAATGGCACAGAATGCAACTACGAGAAATAAGGAACACTGTTTTGGACCTCGCAAAAAGAAGAGAGGCTCATCTCTCTGATGTCTTGTGAAGAAATCAAAGGACAGAAAGAAAACCAAATCATGACATTATGAAATACATTTAATCTAATGGAGAGACATGGGAGGCTAAAGCCTATCCTGGCAGCACTGGCATTTCAGGACCAAGCTAGATTCACCAGTTAAGTGATGCGAGAGAAAAACTCTAATTAGTCCAATAGATTGTTATCTTTGTTTATGACTGGTTTCTGCCTAGAAGATATCTTGATTGTCAGGCTCGTCTTTAGTTCCCACAGGCTGTGGAAGAGTGATGCAGCACACTTCAGTTTCCAATAGTGGTCTTTAGCAACAGTCACTTTTCTGAGTATGAATATGATTAACGCTCATGTTTCAATGTCGTGTGTTCATCTTAAGTACACAACATCTGTGTTTTCAAAGTATTTTGGCAAATTATATACAACTGCAATCTTGTTCACTTGTTCAATTACAATAATTGCTTATGGTGTGAATTATGAGAGTTATGAACTATGACACACCATAAAATTTTAGATCACAGTATCAACAAATATATTCCATAATTAATTGTCTAACTCACCAGAACCCATTTTTTTCCTCAAAATAGTAATTATTTTCAGGCATTGCTATTAGCATTTGAATTATTAAATCTCCTGAATGTGCAAAAGCCAGTTAGACATTGGCCAAGTCCAGAATTAGAACCCAAGACTCTGGAGCAGAGAGGCAGCAGTGATGGCCACTGTGCTACTTTTTTCCCCTTTTTAAATAAAATGAAACAACAATATTCATGAATATAACATCTAAACTGTATAGTAGTATGCACCAGGAAATACACAAAAACTTTACTGGAATCTGACAGCTAATGTTAAAAAAGGGTTTTCTTTCTTTCAAATCAGCATAAAAAGACTTCTGAGTGATCTTGATCTATTATTAATAGTCTGAGATGATAATGTCAAGGAATGCTTGGGACCAGAAAAGCACTGTGTGTTTGCAAAGAATGGAAAAGGCTGTGCTTTGATTGCTTTATAATCTGAAATAGTAACTGACATTTTGCAAAGCTCTGATAGAGATACACAAGATAATTTATATTAATGTAGGATTAAAAAGGCAACGTTACACTAATGGATCATGGTCAGAAAGTATAGAAAGGTACTACTAATTTAAACATACCTCTCTTATATGTGAAAATGACTATTAGAATGTTGTTTTTTATGTAGTTCTACATTCTAAACTCAAAGATAAAATGTGACTTTTCTTACATTTCTTTAAAAAAAAGGCTTAAATGGCAAAGGTTTTTACAAAAATTCAGTTTATTTAGAGTCACATCATTTCTGAGGAATCACTGAGTTTTGCTTGGGATGAACTGAATTAATTAAGGTCAAACTGGCAGCATGCTGGTGGAACCCTACTGAGTGTTCTGCTGTGCGGGTTTTCCTGAAAACACATCACAGGCATGCTTTATTAACAAGGCTCTGTGGAGTGATCTGACAGTGACAGGTGTCTGTACTTCATCTTTCCTTTTTCCTTCCACCTACAGTAGGATATCTGCTCCACTAATTCTATATTTTTTTTATAACTAGGGGGCTCTGACCCTGCTCGCTTTGCTTGCCCACCCCGGGGTTTGGTTTACCGGATATACAATTTAAAGAGATTGTTATTTTCCTGGGAATTGTTACATATAAATTATTTTCACATTTACTTTAAAACTTTTGTAAAAACAATACTTTATTTCCAGCCCCGGTGGTTAAATCTTTCTCGCAGGATGTATAACGCTGCTCGTGTTGTGAAGGGGGGTGGCTGAACGCACGCTAAGGAGATGCCGTTGGATCAGCTGCTGTCTTTCTGATGCTGCTGCTAGCGAGTTGCGTGTTCTGTTGGTTGAGCATGCAGGTCGATCATTTAAAAGCCTGTACAGCAGCTGTCCTTTTGCCACTTTGCATCTCTGCCGCTCGCATTGTGAATGGAGGTTTTGGGGCTGAACGCACGCTAAGGAGAAGCGGTCGGATCATCTGCTGGCTTGCTGCTGTTGGCGACCTGCGTGTTCTGCTTGTCACTTGTCGTTGTTTTAAGAGCTGGGAGCACATGACGTCAGTCTGCCAAAAGCACTCCAACTGCTTGGTTAGATGTCCGTGAACTTGTTTTAAATGTTGTCTCACTGCCTTGACTCGCGTGACATTAAAGCGTCTCTCGCGGGAGATCAAATTGTCTTCCGAGAACATCACGTCTCTTGCGGGACGTCAAATTGTCTTCCGAGAAGATCACGTCTCGTCTCCATCCCAAGGTTTTATTTTTTTATAATAGAGAGATCTGTAATTGATAACAGGACAAATGTTACATGGCATTTTATCCTTGTATTTATGGAGTGAAAGTTGAGTCCACATTTCAGCCATTAAGCGGGATCAATTTTTGATGGATGTCATGTATCCCTTGATTTTGTAATTTTCTGGATTGGAAATCAAGCTGCAGCAGAGGATAAGTGAGTACATAGTTTGGAGACATGAGACTTGCATCTTACGTATGAGTCACGTTTCAGAAGTTTGCCAGAGTGTGGGAGTTCCCAGGAAAGACTGGATTTCTCTTAACATATTGAAGGGGAGTACCTACTGTACTTCAGGTGCAGTGGCTAAATTCAGTGTAACCCTTGTTCATAAGATAAAGAAGAAAGGGTTTTTGGTACAGTGTCAGTACTTGAGATGCTGTTTAAGTCTGCAAATTCCATAGAGGATTTTTTGTTTGTTTTGGTTACCATCATTGCCTATGACTTCAAGTTCTAAGTAGTTCCTCAAAGAAGACTGAAAAAATAAGAATTTAGACTGTGGAACTCAGTGTATTACGGGGGACACCACAGAGTAGAGCTGTGGCTGTTCGTCTTCAATAAGAGCCATTTGAGGTGATCTAAGTGCAGGTGAGTAAACCATATGTCTCAGATGTCAGGGAGCGATAAACCTGGGAATCCTACAGGAGGAGCCAGTGACATATGTGAAGTGTTGTCTGTCCTGCTCATCTTGATAGTACAGTGCCAATGTAATAAAATATGTAAATGTAGAAAATGAATAAATTGAAGAAAACATTGAACTATTTGAATGAAACTCAGATTAATTTAAGTAGTCTATAGAATTCTAAAAGTCAAATACAGTAAATCTGCATCAAGTGACACCTAACCCATGATAGACAATAAAAGCATGTCAAGCCGGAAACCATTAATATTTGACATACTCGCCATAAATATTCCATCTGCCTTTTTATTTTAATACAGCAACTACTCTGAAATGTGCATCTTTAGTTATTTTGTGCAACAATGATAAGCTGTTGATGATTCAGACATTTTTAGAATTAACACAAAACACATTAAAAGGCAAAACTTTTCTGCAAAAGATGACAAGTTTCAAGTAGCTGTACTATTGCTAGACCAACATTGTGTACATGCTAACAATGCCTAGGTTCCAGAGGGACACCAACTTAGTAATAATCCTTCCATAGGTACATCTACAGGAAACCTTGTTATAACATTTAGTTCCTCTACAGTCATGTCTGATCATCTTCTAAGGACTCTACCAGTGGCTGCAAGCAACTGTGTTAGGGCAGATCTGAGAACCTCACTAAATTTCCAAACTGAATTTCCACTTGGGATTAATAAAGTATCTATCTATCTATCTATCTATCTATCTATCTATCTATCTATCTATCTATCTATCTATCTATCTATCTAAGCCAACCAATCGGTAGTAGGGAAGGGTGGTGTATATAATGGAGAGTGTGACAACAAAGAGTCCAACACATCAAAGATTTGGGGCAGCCACCTGTACAACATTGTTGTTCTCGGCTGCAACAGTCGAAATAAGTAGCACGATGTGCATAGAACTGAGTCCAAAACAGAACTGACCACAAGAGACAAAGATGGAGGCTTTAAAGGCCCATATAGGAAGTGACATCATCAAAAGGGCCGGAATCAGAAGTGATGTCAGCTAAGGGACCGGCACCGGAAGTGATGACTTCTGAGGCCCCGGAACCTTGCAGGATTTCCCGGGAAAGGTCTATAGGGAACTGAGAAAGACAGTCAGTGCACTCCGCCGCCCCCAGGTCGGATGTTTTATTACAATTACTCAGGCCCTTTAGCTACCTCCAACTCGCACGTGTGTGACAGGAGGGACTTGATTAATGCAAGTTTATGACCCATACTTACTGGGAATTCCTTGTTTGTCGTGAAGAATTGCAAGACCCAGTCCCCATGGTGAATGGGTTTCAATGGCTTACCCACACTCCTAGGCACTGGGTATGCATACGTTGATTCATTCAGTGTAGCGTTCGTGCGGCCCCAGACATCTAAGGGCATCACAACTCTATTACTAGTCAATCTTATGTTTCCCTGCAGTGCTATAGGGCTCTCTGATTTTTATTTTCTGCTGCACATGATCGTGAGTGCAACACGCTGATGTCCATCCCTACCACATCCTGTGTCCCACTGTGAGAATCATCTCCACAATTAGACCATGGGTGTCATGAAATGGGTTACACTTTTATAATAACAGGCAAGCAATTCCACAAAAATGGAATCCATGAATAGTGAGAATTTACTGCATAACATAACCTACTTGTTACATTTCAGGGTTGCAAGGAGGATGAAGCCTACCCTTGAAGAATCAAGCACAAGGCAGAAACCAATCCTGGACAGGGCAGCTAGTCCATCACAGACCAGCTTTTAAAAATAATAAATAAAAAATTCAGATGCGAATGTCAGTAGGCTTCGTGCCCTAGGAACCAAGGTGCCTGAACTATACTATACTATAACATTTCAGTAATTATTTACCACTTTGAAGCTGATCTTTTTGATCATAACATAGGTCTCTCGATGCATGCTCAATAATCCAGGTAAGGAAATCCTAGAAATTTGATTCTGTTCATCTGGACAAAGTTTTTAAGTGGGAGAAATATTTCAAGACTTATCCAAGTCTCTTCCTCAGTCTCAATTGACTGCAGGTTTCCCCAACCTTATAAACAGTACCTTTGCTTAATCACAGAGACTAGCACCATTGACAAAGGGCCAGTTGATCAGTGATATGCAAATTGTCCACTGATTAGTAGAGGTGTGAACCATTCATAGAGGGTTGAGGAATGGCTGCAATCACAGCATTGTAAGATGGTGACAGATGTACCCTTAGGCCCCCTCCTCTGTTCAGAGATGGTCGTTCCTTTTTCACGTAAATGGCCTCCTTGATTCCTCTCTCAAACCAGCGCTCCTCCCTGTCCAGGATGTGCACCTCTTCATCTTTAAAGGAGTGACCACTATCCTGTAGATGTAAATAGACTGCGGAGTCCTGGCCTGACGAGGAAGCTCTTCTGTGTTGTGACATGCGCTTAGCCAGTGGCTGCTTGGTTTCCCCGATGTACAATTCACGGCACTCCTCCTGGCACTTAACTGCGTAAACTATGTTACTCTGTTTGTGCCGTGGGACCCGATCCTTGGGATGGACCAATCTTTGGCGTAGCGTGTTTTGGAGTTAAATATATAATGGTGATCCATTTTGTTAAGGAATATGTTAAGATCTGGAATTAAATTCTTGTGTGTAAAGCTTGTGTAGTTTAGGTATTTAAAGCTCTGCAGTGCACTTGACTGTCTGCCACTAAATTAGCAGTCCATCTATTTAAAGAAGCAGCCCAAATATTATATCTGATTGCTTGATCGTATGGCTGGATACTATTAAAAATTGAATTGACTTAAAATTATATGCACAATCTTTCAAAATTCTTAACTAAAACACTCTGTGGGAAAGTAATGAGGGTACTTATTAGCTAGACTCTGCAGCCCATTGTAACTCACTAAAATAAACTTCACACTAAAAGATTCAGAGTACAGCAGCAGCTGCTGTGGTACCATTTAAATCCCAGATATGAGATAATTATACTTGTGTGCTTCACACATTACGAAAAGCCTGGATTTGCTTCTCCTGCTTTAATAGTATTGCTTTGTTCTTCCTTGACTTCATTAAACCTATTTTTGCTGCCAGGATAGCGTAGAAAAAAATGCTTAAGCTGCTCTCTCCTTTGAATGCTCTTCATCCTGCAGCACAAAGCTGAATTCCCCAGGACGAGTCTCATCACTTTTTATGAAACTTTAAAGGTTTCCATAAATGCTTCTCAACAACTGAGAATTGTCAGTTGAAAAATAGGCCAAACTTTAACTCAAGGGTAAAAACAACTTGTTTAAACTATGCAGACAAACAAAATACACAGACTACATTAATTTCCCATATTGCAATTGTACATCTAAAAATTCTTTCCTTTCTGTCAAATGCTGTAACCCTATGATTGTATTTGCTGCATGTAGGTTGTGAATAAGATGGTGAGAGAGCACAACTCTTACAGAGCAAAACTTTGCTAACTTTAGCATTGTACTGTATAGGCAGGTGCAACGAGAACTGCCTTTAGATGAGACAGGCATAGAGGAAAGTGCAAAGACTGTGGTTAGTAAGGATGGTATGGTATCACTTTTCTACATGATACAGGCTTCCAAACCACTGAGAACTGTCTGCCTTAAAAATAGGCCAAACTTCAGCTCAGGTATGATTTCTGAGTCAAGGTTTGATTCCTTTACTTAGCTGCGAGCTTAATACCCCAAATGACTTCCTGTGGGACTGTCACTTGTCCTGACAGGGCTTCTACCGTACAGACATAAAAAAAAAAAGTGATCATGTAAATCAGACTTCTGCTCAAATTCCTATTAGTAATTAATCCTTATACAGCACATAAACAAACATTTAGAGGGATTTTAAAATGAATATCACTATTATCTTGGAGTGTGCTATCATAAAATGCCAATTTAAAATTTCTTAATTGCACTAGGGTATCATGGAGGTCTATCTCAAGAATATCTTAAGTTAACTGAAAAGATCTACCTGTTTATTTTGACACATTTGAAATGAATATCAAGATGTGTTATGTTTTAAAATGTTATCCTAAAATAAAGGTTGGTATGGTAGCACCATTGGAAGAGTTCCTTTATCTTGTGTCATTACTGTTTCAGACTAATCTGTATCAGACTTACAACATACTGTTGTCTGATCAAACATCATGAGTCTAATAAGAGCAATACTGCACTGACACCAATGTGAATGTGTAGTGAAATGCATATTTAAAATCGCTAAGACAAAAAAAGAAGCTAATGTCAAGATAATGAAGCATGACATGCATTGCTATGGGGGGATATGAAGGAAAAGCAGCTGGTTGTGTTTTTGTAGACATTTTTTTTATCTTTAGGTATTTTGGTAGTAGCTGTTTTGTTCAGCACAGATCGCTTTGGGGGCGTCAGAGTTTTACCATATGTTGTACAGCACCTTCTAATACAAGAATAGAGGGGGTGGAAGTTGCAAGAAATACTGCAGTGATATAATGTGGGGTTGTAGTGAGGGGGCAGAGTATGATCACAATATAAAAAACAAGCTTCCAGTGGTAGATGGCTACCATAACAATTCTATAAAATTAACCAATATGACACTAGATTGTCAGCACTGGGAAAACCTACATATACATACCACTTTCTGTGAATATAGCAAACGGAATTCTTCATATACTGTATGTGTTGTAGCTATGTAACAGAAAAATATATCATTAAAACAGAGTTTAAAATTTAATATAAAACCTAAAGTAAGTTAAATTTCTTTGATCAAGTGTTATAATTTGACACTAATTATAAGCTCTTTGAAATGGTGCTCATTCTGAAATGTACCATATATTATAAGGACAACCTGAAACAACTGTGACTCCATATGCTTGTATGATAGGATTAGTGCACCGTGTTCTCTCAAATCCTGTTGCCACTACTTCCACACTCACGAACATAAGAGGTATGATTGTCAAAAGGTTGAATTTGCTCAAGATCCTACATATTTCATCTGCTGCTACTCTTTCGAAGACCACAATTTATACTCTTTTTATAAACCATAATCCAGCAATTCAGGCATGAAGAATTTCTGGCACCAAATCTCAGAAACAGAGGAGATACGCTGCCAGTAGGATTTATTCCTGCTCTCATTTCTTCTAATGCCAGTTTCCATTATTACTGTTACTGTTTTTGCAATTCAATAAATGAAATGTACTGTATGTAGGAAAGCTGCTCTGAGATTAAATGGAGGTTTAGCTGAGGATAATCATGAGGTCATAGGGCTTGGTATCTGATTCTATATCTTACAGATCTCGGGTACATTATGAAAAATCTGATCTTCGAATGATGTGCAAATATTTATATTAAAAACTTTTTCTAATCTATGGCTAGCACAGATTGAGGAAGAAAGTATTCTTTGAAGAAGGACTTTTCTCTAAGAACATACGATCTTTAATCTAAATTTTATTTAAGATGTCTAAGGGTGAGTTGTTTCATAATCACTGTAGAAAAGTGAGCTGATCCTTTATCTGGAAGTCTATTATGATTCTGGGAGGTTTGGATTATGTTTATTAAAACTTTGAAAATACTTCTTGATTTTTTTTTTTTTTTTTTTTACTTAATGACTTTTTTAATTGTTATTTATAGGACTTCATTTTGAATACTGTTTTCAACTAGGGATGCATGTCATAAACTAGAAATGGTTCCCGCTGCCACCCAGTAGTGATGGATCAGTTCTAAAATTTTGACATCGGTATCAATACCAGCATTAGAGCTACAGTACCAGTACTGAAGTAAATAAATGTCTCACTCCAGCAGGGCATAGCAGGGGTCTCCCACGGAGTCTCCAGGGCTTTGAAGAGCAGAAGAATGAATTGCTGAACACAAGAGTTTTAAACTTTCTGTTTACTTCTGGCACTGAAACTACCAAACTACTGGTACCGCACCAATTTAAAAGTTGGGTTTTTGGTACTTTGTCAGTACCAACAGACCACACAATCCTTCTACCCAGTGACTGGTGGAAATCAAGACAAGCAACATCATTGCTGTTATGTTATAGAAGATGGTGCCACACTACTTGTAACATCCAAGGTTTTGGATTCTGAAGACATTTCAAATGATAGCGATCTCCCAGAAGACTTTAGGACAACTTAACATGTTTTTTTGACTTCTTGTTTTTCACCCCTGCTTATTTTCAACTTGCATTTGTGCTTACATTTGTATGTGAATAAATCTGATCCAAATCCGGCCCCAAACTCAATACTTTGTCAGGCCCTTCTGGGCTTACGTAGAAGACTCCATACCTAGCCATGCAGCCCTGCAGACAATAATATGACAAGTTTGTTTGTTTGTTTGTTTGTTTGCAGTCTTGGAATAGGTGGGTGAAGATAGTTACTCTTGAACATGAAGTGCTTAGTATGAAATCCTTGGTGCATCACTTCTGTACAGTCCTTCTGAAAAATTTGTGTATCTTCTCAACAGAACTGTTTAAGAAAGTTTATCATGACTTCCACAAGAATTGTAGTCTACATTGCTTATATTGCTTTCTTTTCCGCTTTATAATTAGAACAGGAGTTGGGCACCTATGCTCAAAAGAGATCAAATGCTGAGGTAGAAACATCAAATATCAAAACAATGAATGCCAATTTGACTTTTTCTTCTATAAGTAAAAAAGGGAACCTGGACCAATGGCAGCAATGAGAGAGGGCCTTGAGTCACTATAGACAACCTGATTTGTGCATTCATGGACTGACTATATTCTTGAAGAGCTGAAAGCAGCATTAAATTTATAATGCTTCATTTTAGAACACAGTCCTGTTGTAATGCCAAGAAAGAGAAACTCTGCCTTTTAAGTAATAGTACTTTGACAATTATCATCTTTACCTGTAAACCATTGCTCACTGGTTACTGGAGACAGTACCTTTCAAGCAAATTGCCAACATATTGCTTTTTTTAACAACAGCCCATGAGCGCATGTTTTTCTTTTTCTCTGCAAGCACACATCAACATGTAGGTGCAGTTTCCTTAGAAACTGAAAAGAAATAAAAAACAGTTCAATGAACTATAATGAAGGGCTGCAGAAGAAGCATTTAAAAGTGCGTGAATATTCCTTGCTATTCTTAAAAAAAACTTCAGTGTTGCAGGAAAATACAGCCTGCAGCCACTAAGTCAATTCACAGCTAAATATCCCTCTGGCTTGTGTCTTTATATTCATCTAACATGCCTTTTCAGAGTTCTTTAACAATGTTCATAAAATTGTAAAAAGAGCCAAATCCTACTTGTTACACATCAAGCAAGCACTTGAAGCAATGAATCAGCCAAAAAGTAATTACAAATGAGACTTCTTTCACTTGTTAGCTGAATATTTGTTGTGTGATTGCCATTCAGAATGGGGATCCAAGCCTAACTGAAATCTGTGTGAGGGAGACACAAAAATGTAATAGCACAGGCTGTGAGTCAAAACGCTGACACTGTGTTCCACACATGCTATTTACACCACCTGTGAAGCTACGGTTAAAAAAATATATATATGATTTTTGACTTGGAATGGTATGTGTGCTTTGATACGTGCTTCTAACAAGATATTTAAAAATCAAGGGAGTCATGGGCAATATTTCCCTTAACAGTAAAATATCATCTATGTATTTTCTATATTCATTTCCAAATCCAGAGTCATGGGCAGCTTGTATTTATTCTGGCAAAACTGAATGGAGACAGGGCAGTAAGCCAGTCACTCATACAATTATCACTTACACTGTTGACAGTTCATAGTTATCAATCGGCCTAATGTACAGGGGCCTCATGCATAACACCATGTGTAGCATTCACACTAAAACATGGTGTATGGACAAAAGTGGAAATGAGCGTACGCACAAAAAAATTCAGATGCACAAAACCATGCGTAAGCCAACTTCCATGCACTTTTGCTACATAAATCACAGTCAGTGTGAATAGTAACACTCATGCACGTACCTGCTGCCCCACCCTGACTCCTCCCAGAAGTTTGCATATTTTAATATGCAATTCAATATAAATAGCCCTTTCTGTTCAGTGTTAGGTTAAAAGACAATGGAAAAAGCATGTGAGAAAAGAATGCAAATGCGAAGTTGAGGCAAAGAAAAAGGTACTATTTGTTGGCTTAACTCTTTAACCGCCAACTCCCTAAATATTCCCCATGCCAGGAGAAATCTGAACAATTTTCGTTTTTTTACTTTACATTTATTCAAGCAGTATTTACCTGCTGAAATACCTGCTGAAATGTTTCAAATAAATGGTCAATCAAAGGACGTAGCTTGAACAAGCGGTCACGGTTTGGATCTTTCATATCTGGCTCAGATAACGGGCAGCAGTCCAGCTGAGATGCTGGGGATACACCCACTCATCGCCATCATCCGATGCATCGTCATTCACAGTATCATGCAGCGCACGTTGCTGATCATCATTGTCGCTAAAATCTTCTTCAGAACTGCTACAATCATGATCAGAATTATTGTCCAAAATCGCCTGCAAAACCTCACTTGAAGTCAGTTTACGTTTCGCCATATTCACAGCTTTCACTTTCGAATCACATCATGTGAGCGGCCAATACAACCGCAGAGTTGTCGAAATACAACGTAGTAATAATACCCACGCCAAACTGTCAGTTATACTACGCGCCAGGCATTCACATGACCACAGGCAAATGTGCCGGATAATTCCAGCAGTAAGGCGTCAGCAATAAAGCTACGATGCCGGATATATCCGGCAGAGGGCGGTTAAGGGTTTAAGCAGTGATATAAACAACAAAAGGAAGTCGATCGAGTGATACAGAGTGTGGAGAAACTCGAAAGTTCAAGTTCAGAAAGTCAGTCCCACAGTGCCCAAAATAAAAAAAGAAGTGGTTAGATATCAAAGTCATCGTAAAAAGGCGAGTTGTTGCCAAGTGTCTGAGTGTCATACGGAAATGTATTAGGGTACAGAGAAAACAACAGGGACACAGTGAAAAAAAGGTCAAAATGTCCACTTCAATCTCGTAGTTTATTTTGTCATTAAAGTAGAACATTGCAATCTTAATTTTAAAATCAATGTTTAATTTACTACAGTTTCTCAAATCACATCGTAACTAAAGTAGCATGTTAAATGCTTCGTATACTATGTGTTCTTCTATGTGCTCTATGTGCGTGTATCAGTACGTGCTTCTTAAACCGGCTTTCTCTTATAACAACAGGACACAGAACACATTACATTCATGATATTACAGCTGGCTGAACAATTTAAATACTAAGATGTATATTTGATACCATGTTCATGTGAAATGAATTAAAGCATGTATCAAACAAGCGGGCATGGTGGTGCAGTGGTAGCGATGAGCTGGCTCCCTGTCCAGAGATTGTTCCTAGCTCTCGCAAGATGCTTTCTGGGATGTGCATGACCCTCAGTGAAATAATTTATTGCAGCAGTACTGTCTCTTTCAAAACGTACTAACCTCCAATTCCAGTCCTTCCTTTTCTTTCTCCAAGTAACCAATCACTACACAGTAAGTTCAGTAATAAATGAAAAGCCGTCTGTAAGCTTAGAAAGGCGATTCTTCAAAGCTTTTATGGAACATTGTAATATCTTCGTAGTACATATTTAATTATTCATTCCATCTATCCATCCAGGATTACGCCAGTCCCAGTAAGCCAGTAACCATACAGCTCAAGGCAGGAACAATCCATGAACAGGGAGAACATCTCATCGATACCTCTATGCCACCGCACCCTCACGTTTAATTATTAACAGTATACATTATTTAAATGAAGTTAAAAATTATTCTGTATAATATTATATACACACTTTACTGCAGTTCATCTTAAAAATGATATCATGTGCTCGAAGAAGATGGCTCTTGAGAATCTAATTCGACTTGGAAGCCAGTCGTCGTCATCTGTAAATACACACTCTCTTCTATTGAATTGAATTCCTTTATTGTTATTATATGGTACAATGAGATTCAATATGCAAATCCTCTATAAACTTATTTTCCTATAAAATGATAAAATAACAAATAGTACGATGAAATAATGACAAATACACAATATGAAAGCATAAGTACAATATACACGTACATATATAGTGCAGATAGCGCAAATGGTTCATAAAGTGGCTCAGGTTCTGTAATATTACAACTGTAGTGCAAGTTTACAGTTAGGTAATTGTATTTATAAGTACAAACAGTTCTACTAGGAGCACTTGATGGACTGATTGAGTGCATTTATAGCTCTTGGGATGAAACTGTTTCTGAACAGCAAGGTTCCTGCAGGAAAGGGTCTGAAGTGTTTGCTGAATGGGAGAAGTTCAAACAGACTGTGCCCATGGCTGAGGCAGTGAATGGTGCACTGAAAGTAACAACGCTAAAGCAGCTGTGGTATTTGGAATAGTTTGGCCAATCCATGGACCACTATATTGTTACACGTTGATTACAATCAGATGCCTTCAACTAATAAATGATATGCGGTTATTTTCAGTGTATTTGATAAAGCCGCATCAGGGATGTGAATCTACAAAATAAAGGGAAACCACACAGGAATAGCAGCACTGCTTTGACGCTGGGTGCCGCCAGTTTGCAAAACCGAGCCGAAAACTTGCGTATGCAATGGACACAAAGGCAAACACATGGAAAGACAGACGATGAAAAGACCTATTTTAGAAGCTTGTCCCATGAAGTTGCATCCAAACTACTGTGCTATAGTCATCCTGAGCAAAAGTCAATACGTGAAGTTTTAAATTTACTAAGCAACACATACACTAAAGCAGCACAATGGTGCAGTGTTTCTTCCTGCTCCATCACAGCATTAGGAGACTGTCCAGTCATAGTAAGGTTAGAGTTTGTGCGTTCTTCACCATGTCCATGTGTGGTTTTCACTAGGTTAACTTTAGTCAGCACTCTACTTTGATTTAGCAAATAGAAGTATAAAGGTACATGTGCAAAGTGATGGAATTACACTCTCTTCACAGATGGTTCTTGTCTTGTGACCGATGCTACTGGACCCTGATCCCTGCGTTTGAGGGGTTTTTTAAGTAAGTTTTTAGAATATTAGGTAATGAAGCTCAATTAAATGTCACATTGTGACCTAATTGCTCAAATACATGACAGTGCTGCCGTAACAACATAATTATTTCAAAGCTGTTTACTATTGTTTATGCATATATCTGATAGTTTCGTCTAAATTCACTTAAAATCCAAAAGTGCGTGCTATATTTATATTTTCAATTCTGGGGAATTGCAAAATTTGGGGGGAGGGTGAGCCTCTGTGGATCCCCTGACAGCTAGACAATGAAAACTCCATGAGTCCTTGAAAGAAAAAAAAAATCTAACAGTGTTTTCTAGTGTTATAAATTACTCACTACTTAATACTGGCTTTCTGAGAAAATATTGTAGAGGAGTGCACAAAGCACTTCAGAGGTAAAGCTATCAGCTAGTGCCTCACAGGACAGAGGGAAATACAGGTTTGGATGCCAGGAGCGCGTCTAGCAAGGAAGAAGGGCTCACAATTTAAATCAGAACATTCAAAAATGACGGTGGAGACATTCATAGAAAACAAATAAATCAAACCTCTATTGAGATGTTGGTGCTTGTATGTGTGGGGCATCAACTGAGTAATGAGGAGAAGTGTGTCAGTGATTACTGAAATCACAGTACTGACAATTTAAATAAAGGTTTGTGCAGGCAGAAATGGAAATATCTGCAAGATTATTATATAAAGACATACAAAAGTTTGAGGATTCTGCAATCCTGCAGCTGCAGTGTTATAAACTGAATGCTTAATTTATAAACAGAACAGATGGGTGTGTCTCCTGTGTGAGACCGTGTCCAAAGCTGTCTGCACCAGAGTATAAACGAGCCTTAAGGTTGATGGCTTTTGTTTACAGAGTTTGTATATGTGATACTAACTGAAGGCATTCTCTATAGCTGATTTGCTGTGTATTCTGCAGTATATTACAAGAGTAAGATTTTAGTGTTCAGGCAACACCGGAACTTGAACAGGAACACCTCCCTAATTTCCTTGCTGTATTTTGCATTCAGTGTCTGGATGCTGTCTGTGTGGACACTGCAGTTTCTCCCTATGCCAGCATGCATTTTTTCAGGTACTCTGTTTTAAGTTCTCCTATACTCCAAAAGACAGGCAGGTTAAGATAATTGGGGATTCAAAACAGACCATGTCTGAGTATGGTTTCATGTGAGTGAGCCCTGTGATGGTCTACTTCTAGCTGCACAGCTGCTTCCTAATTTTTATGTATTTTATTTATTTTCTAAATTATTTAGGAAGTTGCATATTTTGAAAAATGGTGTGGAGGAAAGATAAGTGGGTCACACAGAGAGGTATGGGGGCAAGGCTATAATTTGTCAGTCGTCAATACACTAAACTGTGCTCCAACACACTTGAAAGGGGGTATCTATTATATCCACATAAAAACATATACATTAATTTTCCGCTATCTCCATTTCTAACACATACTTGGCCAATTTTCACAACGCATACCTCATTTTCTTTTAAGTTACTTATCTTGAACCTTTTGTCTTCTGTGATCGGTTTGCTTATTTTACTCACTTAATAAACCCCTTTATCTCAAACAGATGTCTTGCACCTCTTGTTTGTGCTTCCCTGTTTGCTGTACTGCATATAAACTTCTCACTCCATTTTTCCCTCTACATAACAGACTGTTCCCAGCTATTTCTGCAGATGGCCCCAGGCTGAAGCATCATCTCCAGCCTTGGTTTATTTTTCACAGCGTGTGCTCATTAACACTTGTGTTTTTTGGACCATATTCTCTTTTCTCATGCAATCTAATATAAAAAAGTATTCAACATTTGTATTGCAGATTTTTTTTTTTTTTAAATATACAGTAACTACTGTATTTTCCATTTCCTTCCTAATTTTGAATAGAAAAAGATCAATCTGTTTCCTGATGCTACTTTCCCCATTACTGGGTATAAGGGACAAACACAAGCTTTTTACTAGACATATTTTTGACTCTGAATACAAGACGTGCTGCTAGCCAAGGTGCATAATTTTAGGTTTATGCTACAATGAATTTAACTACTGGTTTTATCACTTTTTATTATTATCTGAACTGCCAAAAGGATTCTCTATAAGTCTTAAACAACCAGTCTATTTTTTGTCAATTTCAATTAACCCAGTTTGGAGTCATTAGAGGCTAGAACCTTTCCCGGCAGCATCAAGCACAACGTCAGAATGCAACTGTGGAAAAACCACCAGTCAATGAGATGGTACACCAACATCCACAAAGCCTTGCTTACTCAGTAATACAGGGATTATTAAGAGTTGATGATGAATCTTAACTTGCATGTCTCAGGGATTCTGGGGTGGGGGGGCTGGGTGTGTGTGTGTGGCAGTCAGCACTCTTTTTAAATAAGACTCTTCCACATACAGCCTGCAGTGGACACAATATTTAGTAAAATAGTTAAAAATACTGCATGAAATTACTGTAGTTGTAGTATATACAGCTGAAACTTGTATACCTAAAATTCAAATATATTTGAATATGTATGAATTTATGGGTTCCACCAGAAGTTGTAACATGTAATGCCATTATTAGTCTCTCTTTTTTATATATATATATATATATATATATATATATATATATATATATATATATATATATATATATATATATACACACATATACATATACATATATACACACATATACATATATATATATATATATATACACATATACACATACATATATATTTATATATATATATATATATATATATATACACATATACACATACATATATATATATATATATATATATATATATACACATATATATATATATATATATATATATATATATATATACACATATACACATACATATATATATTTATATATATATATATATATTATATATATATATACACATATACACATACATATATATATTTAAAT
>NC_041406.2:98382426-98432426 GCF_900747795.2 Erpetoichthys calabaricus
GGGTAATTACATTCATTGCATTCCTAGTCTGAATCACAATGTGATTGTATGGGTGGTTACCTGGCACTGTAGGGTTGCCACCCGTCCTTTAAAATACGGAATCGTGCCGTGTTTGAGAATGAAATTGCGCGTCCCGTTTTGAATCAATACTGGACGGGATTTATCCCGTATTTTTTTTATCATTTTTTTTTTTAAAGCAGCGTCTCATGCAAATCATCCCACACGCATTTTATGAAGATGCCTCCTTTCCTACTTTTGATTGGGTAATACTTGATGTCATCGTTAGTTTGATTGGTCTTTTTAACTGTCCAGTGAGGAGGGCGTGTCTTTTAAGTACAGTCTGCAAAGTGTTGGCACTGAGATGTGGCGTCAGCGCCATACTTGAAGCCCCTAACGTTGCGGTCAGCAAGTCGGCTAACATCCGCCATGTGCCGTCTTTCAGTTGCGAGAAGCAGATCATAGAATGGTTGAAACTGTTGCCCCTAACGTTGCGCCACGGCGTGTGGTTCGTTTATACCTCGTGTCTTCTCATTAAACTTTTATCTCGCGAATATGTTATTGCAATCCGCAGCGGGAGCGTTTCTATAAACTTAATTTAAACTTACGTTTTACACCGTGCTTTGTTTCCCTTATGAACATGCTTGTATGCTTAACTCGCTCCGTTCTCAATTGTTTAATAAATTTTTTGCTCTTCGCTGTTTGCGGCTGTTCCTCCATTTCCTCCTACTTCGTTCTTTTATCTCGCGAATATGTTATTGCAATCCTTAACGGGAGCGTTTCAATAAACTGGTTGAAAATAGTTTTGCATTTACCTTTTTAGTAAAAGGCGAGCTTTTAAGCCTGAGAAATCACCCCGTAAATGCACACGTTTAATTGGACATGTGTTAATATGTATGGTTACACAGTATTAAAAGACAGTGAACAACGTCAGTTACCTTTCTTCCCGCGTTTGATAAAAGGTGAGCTTTTAAGCCTCAGAAATCACCCCGTAAATGCACACGTTTAATTGCACGTGTTAATATGTATGCTCACACAGTATTAAAAGACAGTCAAAAATTAACGTCATTTACCTTCGTTCCCGCGTGTGACTCGTGCTGTAAATGTCTTCCTTGTTTTTAGTTCACGTGATTACGTAGGAGGCGTGATGACGCGATACGTGACTCCGCCTCCTCCATTACAGTGTATGGACAAAAAATATGTTCCAGTTATGACCATTACGCTTTGAATTTTGAAATGAAACCTGCCTAACTTTTGTAAGTAAGCTGTAAGGAATGAGCCTGCCAAATTTCAGCCTTCCACCTACACGGGAAGTTGGAGAATTAGTATACACATATATACACATATACATATATATATATACACATATACATATATATATATACATATATACATATATATATATATACATATACATATATACATATATACATATATATATATATATACATATATACATATATATATATATATATACATACATATATATATATATATATACATACATATATATATATATATACATATATATATCTATACATATTAATAAAAGACAAAGCCCTCACTGACTGACTGACTGACTGACTGACTGACTGACTGACTGACTGACTGACTGACTGACTCATCATTAATTCTCCAACTTCCCGTGTAGGTAGAAGGCTGAAATTTGGCAGGCTCATTCCTTACAGCTTACTTACAAAAGTTAGGCAGGTTTCATTTCGAAATTCTACACGTAATGGTCATAACTGGAACCTGTTTTTTGTCCATATACTCTAATGGAAGAGGCGGAGTCACGTATCGCGTCATTACATATTACGCCTCCTACGTAATCACGTGAAGTGAAAACAAGGAAGAGATTTACAGCACGAGTCAAACGCGGGAACGAAGGTAAATGACATTAATTGTTGAGTGTCTTTTAATACTGTGTAATTGTTGAGTGTCTTTTAATACTGTGTAAGTATACAGATTAACAGATGTGCAATTAAACGCGTGCATTTACGGGGTGATTTCTCAAGCTTAAAGCTCGAAGTGATCACTCGAGTGAAGGCAGCTTCACAAAAAAACAGATCCTTAACAAACTGTTATTGGTATATTTTCCCTCAATTTTAAAACATTTTCTTTTCTTCTTAATAAAAATGTAAAAGCAGAACTTCGCCGGTGTGAACCGCGGCGATTTGAGTGACTGACGCATACTTCCTTAGAAGACTGGCATCCTTCAACATCTGCAGTAAGATGCTGCAGATGTTCTATCAGATGGTTGTGGCGAGTGCCCTCTTCTACGCAGTGGTGTGCTGGGGTGGCAGCATTAAGAAGGATGCCTCACGCCTGGACAAACTGGTGAGGAAGGCAGGCTCTATTGTTGGCATAGAGCTGGACGGTTTGACATCCGTAGCAGAGCGACGGGCACTCAGCAGGCTCCTATCAATTATGGAAAATCCACTACATCCATTAAACAGTGTCATCTCCAGACAGAGGAGCAGTTTCAGCGACAGACTGCTGTCACTGTCCTGCTCCACTGACAGACTGAGAAGATCATTCCTCCCCCAAACTATGCGTCTCTTCAATTCCACCGGAGGGGGTAAACGTTGAACATTATTCAAGTTATTGTCTGTTTTTTACCTGCATTTTTTATTACTCTTTAATTTAATATTTTTTGCTGCTGGAGTATGTGAATTTCCCCTTGGGATTAATAAAGTATCTATCTATCTATCTATCTACAGACATATTCATGAGTGCAGGTACTTCGGAAAGAAAGCACCGTGTAAACCTAAAGTTTAAATTAAGTTCCTAGACCTACAAAAGGTTGCCATTGATTTCAGGCAAGATTACTTTTCTCCTGTACAGCTATACGTTGCATTCTCAAGAGTGTGCTTGCACGGCTTGGTCATATTACAACCGGAGTGCTGAACTGACAACGTGATATACAAACAGAACAATCGTAAAAACAGGATTAAATAAAAAGGCTGCTTCCGTTGGCAAAGCAACGAAAAAGGAAGACCTTATATGACGTTCGTTTATAAAACAGCGGAGAGACTGTGTGAAGTCAGCTTCACAAAAAAAACAGATCCTTAAGAAATTGTTATTGGTAGATTTTCACTCAATTTAAAAAGGTTTTCTTCTTAATAAAACTTTAAAAGCAGTACTTCGCCGCTGCAAAGCACGGGAGATAGATTAGATAGATTACATAGATTACATAGATTAGATAGATAGATGTGTATGTATGTAGATATGTATATGTATATATATATGTGTCTGTATGTGTATATATATATGTGTGTGTATGTATGTATGTGTGTATATGAATGTATATATATATGTTGATATATGTATATATATATATATATAGAGAAAAGCCAAGCAAAATGACACCTTTTATTGGCTAACTAGAAAGATTACAATATGCAAGCTTTCGAGGCAACTCAGGCCCCTTCTTCAGGCAAGATGTAAACATCTTACATGATGATTACATCTTGCCTGAAGAAGGGGCCTGAGTTGCCTCGAAAGCTTGCATATTGTAATCTTTCTAGTTAGCCAATAAAAGGTGTCATTTTGCTTGGCTTTTCTCTACATTCATAATGGCTAACACGGTACAACACCCTAGTACTACATATATATATATATATATGTATATATCTAGATATGTGTATATGTAGATAAGTATATATGTTTATGTATATATATGTTTACATAACCTCTTTAGCACACTACTTCTCCGCTGCGAAGCGCGGGTATTTTGCTATTTTGCTACTATATATATATATATATATATATATATATATATATATACAGTGGTGTGAAAAACTATTTGCCCCCTTCCTGATTTCTTATTCTTTTGCATGTTTGTCACATAAAATGTTTCTGATCATCAAACACATTTAACCATTAGTCAAATATAACACAAGTAAACACAAAATGCAGTTTGTAAATGGTGGTTTTTATTATTTAGGGAGAAAAAAAAATCCAAACCTACATGGCCCTGTGTGAAAAAGTAATTGCCCCCTGAACCTAATAACTGGTTGGGCCACCCTTAGCAGCAATAACTGCAATCAAGCGTTTGCGATAACTTGCAATGAGTCTATTGCAGCGCTCTGGAGGAATTTTGGCCCACTCATCTTTGCAAAATTGTTGTAATTCAGCTTTATTTGAGGAGTTTTCTAGCATGAACCGCCTTTTTAAGGTTATGCCATAGCATCTCAATTGGATTCAGGTCAGGACTTTGACTAGGCCACTCCAAAGTCTTCATTTTGTTTTTCTTCAGCCATTCAGAGGTGGATTTTCTGGTGTGTTTTGGGTCATTGTCCTGTTGCAGCACCCAAGATCGCTTCAGCTTGAGTTGACGAACAGATGGCCGGACATTCTCCTTCAGGATTTTTTGGTAGACAGTAGAATTCATGGTTCCATCTATCACAGCAAGCCTTCCAGGTCCTGAAGCAGCAAAACAACCCCAGACCATCACACTACCACCACCATATTTTACTCTTGGTATGATGTTCTTTTTCTGAAATGCTGTGTTCCTTTTACGCCAGATGTAACGGGACATTTGCCTTCCAAAAAGTTCAACTTTTGTCTCATCAGTCCACAAGGTATTTTCCCAAAAGTCTTGGCAATCATTGAGATGTTTCTTAGCAAAATTGAGATGAGCCCTAATGTTCTTTTTGCTTAACAGTGGTTTGCGTCTTGGAAATCTGCCATGCAGGCCGTTTTTGCCCAGTCTCTTTCTTATGGTGGAGTCGTGAACACTGACCTTAATTGAGGCAAGTGAGGCCTGCAGTTCTTTAGACGTTGTCCTGGGGTCTTTTGTGACCTCTCGGATGAGTCGTCTCTGCGCTCTTGGGGTAATTTTGGTCGGCCGGCCACTCCTGGGAAGGTTCACCACTGTTCCATGTTTTTGCCATTTGTGGATAATGGCTCTCACTGTGGTTCGCTGGAGTCCCAAAGCTTTAGAAATGGCTTTATAACCTTTACCAGACTGATAGATCTCAATTACTTCTGTTCTCATTTGTTCCTGAATTTCTTTGGATCTTGGCATGATGTCTAGCTTTTGAGGTGCTTTTGGTCTACTTCTCTGTGTCAGGCAGCTCCTATTTAAGTGATTTCTTGATTGAAACAGGTGTTGCAGTAATCAGGCCTGGGGGTGGCTACGGAAATTGAACTCAGGTGTGATACACCACAGTTAGGTTATTTTTTAACAAGGGGGCAATTACTTTTTCACACAGGGCCATGTAGGTTTGGATTTTTTTTCTCCCTAAATAATAAAAACCATCATTTAAAAACTGCATTTTGTGTTTACTTGTGTTATATTTGACTAATGGTTAAATGTGTTTGATGATCAGAAACATTTTGTGTGACAAACATGCAAAAGAATAAAAAATCAGGAAGGGGGCAAATAGTTTTTCACACCACTGTATATATATATATATATATATATAAAATGAAAAGTTGACAGACTTATTCACACATTCGTTCCAATTTGCGGGATGATACATGTAGGGCACTAGGTCTCCGATAAATAAGGACAGTAAAAAAACTAAACTCTTCAAAATCTCAAAAATGGCAGGGCGGATTTGATTGCAATTTGGTGAGATTAAATCTAAAAGAAAATTCACACTTTTTAAAAAATTTGTCAATATATGTTGTATTAATTTATATTTATTAATATTATAATAACTTACATGGTCTACGCTGCACTGAAAAAGTGCTTTATGCTAATAAAAGGAGCAGAAGTGATTGACAGGCCATGCGAATAACACCTAGGGAGTTGAATGAAGACAGGGACAGGAAAAAATTTGTAATCACATTTTGAAATGGAAAGAAAAGTTTGGCAATGTTTAAAGAAGATGCAAAGCTGGTATGTAAGCACTGTTTTTTGATGTTGACATACGGCACTGTTTATACTTCACACCCAGAATGTGCAAGTGCATGCATCATGGCTGCCACACGTTCCCAGCATTCATTTGACGGATCCTCTGAGCACATCCTCAGAAAATAACGTGACACGAGCGCAAGTTTCAGTACCGGCAAAAAAAATTGTGTTCAAGTTGGAACGTGACATCAGAGTCTCTGTTTACTATCAACATGTGACAGCAAGCCGCTCTACATATACTACAGAATCAATGTGCATGCTTTGATGTTTGATGAATGGCTCGATGTGTTGTAGCAAAATACTGACATACGAATGTATTCGTGGTGCTTTTCTTTTCAAGCGTCACATATTTCCCAATGAAATGATGCAATACATTTTAAAGATCTCACATACAACTGTGCTGTCTATTTTTTTTTTTTGATTTTACAGATTTTATTAAAATCAAACAGCATTCCATACAAATAAGTTATTTGGATAATTTTGGATTTAATCTTGAAATTTCTACTTTAATCACATAGTTTATTTTGTCATTAAAGTGCACTGTTGTAAACGTCATCTTAAAACCGATCCAATTGTTAATCGCTATGTTCTTCTGAGGCTTCCTCTTGAATAGACAGCAGTGGCAGGCAGCAATTGCCACTCAGAAAGCATTAAATTTATGATATTCCAGCTCTCTGTACATTTAAAATCCATAGATTTATACTTGATATAACTTTCATGCATTAGAATATGTATTTTACATTTTATAGATAAATTATTAATTTATTTTAAATAATGAATACTGTTAATAATTACACATGTGGGGTGGCATGGTGGCAGAGCAGTAGGAGTCACGTCCCTGGTGTTCCCTGCCTGGAGTTTGCATGTTTTCCTGGTGGGATTGCACAGTGTGCTCCGGATTCCTTCCAAGTACATGAATGTGTGGGAAATTTGTGATGCTAAAATGACCCTAGTGTACTGTATGTGTGTGCTTGTATTCACCTTGCTATGAGCTGATGCCCCATCCATGGATTGATTCTGCCTCGCGCCCGATGCATGCTGGAAAGAGTGCATCCCTGGACTGATGGATGTAATCATTAAACATCCATCCTTTTCAGAGGTATTGTGGCAAGATGTCCTCGGAATTTAAATGGATGTTTCAGGCAATTCACAAAACAGTGAAGCTGAACGTTTTCTCACCGTGGTGGTATCTCGCACTGCCACCTGGTGGAATCTTCCACAATTACGTAAAGTATGCGCGCAACTATAAACAGTACACTAGTTGCGTAGCAGCACATGAAGTATAAACCCAGCCTTACATGTGGACGATTTTTTTTTCACAGAACCAAGGTTGTTCAGTACATAACCTAGGTGGTGTTTGATATACCACATAAAGAAGCCAGGTGTACAATGGAATTATTGCACACACCTTATACAACACATATCAACTTTTATTTGGTAAATGTAACTAGCAGGTTTGACTGGCACAGCTCATACTTACTAATCAAAATTAAAGTATAAAAAAATATATAGAATATCTGTAGGACTCCAGAAATTAATATTCAAATCCCACTAATATCATTGTTGACAATGATAATTTCCTTTACATTAAGTATGTTTACATACACATGTAAAAACAAAAAAAAAAGCGGGACAAAGAGAGTAATCCAGTTAAAGCAGAAGCCTGGTTTCTTAAAAACCTCAGTTTACATGCAAAAGTATGCATCTTTGGCAAAATACTCCATCATTAAACTGTGCAAAAAAGAGTTAAACATCATCATTGGCCACCATGAATCCAAAAATAAGCATGGAGCTTATGATGATTTTCTTACGTTTTATAAATATGTTTGTCTTTCAAGTATGGTGAAGTAACTAACTTCCATTCCCTTTTTATATCCTTGACATGAGTCACAGATGTTTCAGGTATGAACGCTGGCCACTGCGTCACCTGATCAAACTGTTTCAACATGTCTATAGCAATAATCTGAACTGATATTTTATTTATAGGCTTCTGTTACTGGATTGTATGCAGTACTCTGCTTTCTGCTTGGCTGTGCAATGGAGACCTGCAAATGAGTGGCATACTGGTATTTCTTGCCTAATACCCAGTACTACTGGGATAATGCAAGTATTTTTACTTCAGTGTAATTAAGTATTGCATTAGGTCACTTGTTACTTTAACAAGTAATCAGACTACATAGCGCATATTTTACTTTTAGAGTGTTATCCTTCCAACACTGCTTCTAGAGACTGTGCACTGTAAATTAAACTCAACAACATAAATTTAGAAATTTCTGAAATATTGAGACAGATTATTTCAACCAGGAAAAGGAATAATGTAATCAGCCAGGCTGCTGAAAGTGTTGTGAAGCTTAGCAGGCAAACAGAGTTCATTGGACATGGGCAGACTACAAAATTTTAAGTGTAACCCGGTCAAGGGTTTATAGGGCCAAATAACCGGATTACTTATGGAGAAATCTACATGAGTTAACCAGGTTTCTCAGAGACCAATAACTCGTTAATCAAACCAGAATAAGGGTTTACATGGCATTTTAGAAACAAGGTTTCTGTTATTAAAGTGCATGTCAACGCAAATATTTACATTACAACATCTGTTTATTAAGAACCTGTTACCATGTTTTCTTTACTTTGTTTACATACTATAATAAAAGAACTATACTGACTTGCACTGGCAAGCCAACAGAGCAAAGAAGGGGTTGCTGTATGTGCAACAGGAAGGATCAAAAACCCATGCAAGATTGCTGTTTATTGATTCTTCATCAGCCTTAAATACAATGAAGACTCACATTTTTATTGAAAAATTGATTGATATATTCTGTTTGGACCGTGACTCAATGGGCTGGATTCTGAAATTTTATCTAATAGAACACAAAGTATGTTGTTGCCATTTTTTCTGATAACCTTTTATCAAATCTATTGGCACATTAGCGTTGTGTTGAAAACCTTAGTTTTTCGTACATAAACTGTAAAAATGAGTGCTGAAATTACTGAATTACAGCAGTCCTCCCCAACTTTGTAGTATCATAAGCAATTTAAGATGAAGGCCAACTTGATTCTGTCAGACAGACACCATCCTCTGTTTTCTAAGTTTCATTTGTTGCCATTAGTCTGCAGATTCAGGTTCTTAAGGGTCAAGAGCAATCGTTTCAAGAAGTCTTTCATCCCCAGAGTGATTAGCATTTTGAATCCTGGTAGTTGCAGGAATCTTGCCAGCTTCTGAATTATTGTGTACTGTCACAGTTGATTATTCATATTTATAAAAATCTAATGGGTGTGTGTAATGATTGTAACGATTGCTGTCATATATTGTCTCTTGGGTTATTTCTTCTATCTGTGTAAAAAATGGGTTGCTTCATGCCTTCCTGCTGCAAACAAATTTCCCTCTGGGATAATAAAAGTGTGTCTAACCTAAACAGAACACTTTAAATGAAAGGCCAGAAGTAGTACACTGACAGGTACTGAGTCCTTTGTTTATGCTATGTCTGATTAAAGAGCTTCTTCCGAGGGGAAGGGTATTAGATACTACAGAAATACAAAAACGATGCTTCATAATGCTGGCACATTTTGCTAGAAATGTACTCTAAATGTAACATCATTAAATTTATATTTCCCCGTGCCTTTAATAGGACAGCTGCATTTAGACTATGTTTAACTACACTGGTATCTTTTGTCTTACCAAAAGATAGATTAAGAAAATTCTACCGCTCATTCAGCAGAACATTAAGGCAGTGTAACATTACATAATTTTCCAATGATTTTCAGTCACAGCCTTTATTTACATAATCTTAGTAAGTTGGGGTCCGACACTGCATGCTTCTGTGACCTCTAGTCATGTAGTCTGACATATCCATAGACTAAGACCACCCAGTCTGTGACTTACTGTAACAAAATCAAACTGGTCTGATTTTGTGTTACGTTATAGAGGTAGTCTCATGTGCACAAGAGCTGACAGCTAATGAGCACTCACCTGGATTTACAATGCATATAATGCAGTTACAGAGAATAAGGAACAGAGGTATTTTGGACCTCACAAACAGAAAAGAGACTTCACTGTCTGATGTTATCATGTTTTACATACAATGACAGGTGTATTCAGTGACAAAGTTAACCGATATGAAAGTTGTAGCACTTCACATTTTTTTACTTCATCCAAGAGTCAATTATTATATTTATACTTAGTAAATATTTTTACAACAATGAGTCATATTCAGAAAGTAATACAGTAATAGCAATAATAGAATGCAATTACATGTGTTATCAGACTGCATTAAATGCATGCTTTTAATAGCACTTTACAACGGGGTTAAAAATGTAGCTTAAATAGGCTTGTGGTGGCTCAACAGCTTTCTTGCACAGCAGATTCCCATTCAAGTGATGTGAAAATAGCATTGATTGATGTGTGTTAGTGGTGGAAGGCCTGTGACTAACTGTTATTCAATTTTTTTAAGCATAACATTTTTAAAAGTATACTCAAGACAGTAGTATCCAATAATTAGCAATTGAAAAATAACAATACATACAAAATGATCAATTCTAGCATAAAATCCCTGTCAATATTATCATTTGAAAGGAGAAAAGCAACTGAAGTAAGTTACTCATCTAGCTATTAGTATTAGTTAAAACACAAGAGGAGGAGGAGGAGGTTTGGAGCATGCACTGATTACAGTGTGTTGCCGTACCCACCACACAACGAACCACCCGAATTAGGGCCAGAGTACAGCCATGCAACAGATGACACCCCAGTAATTTATTAAAAATGATATTAATTAGTAAGAACTTGGAAAGAAGTGGATTTATTGTATTGAAAAAATATGAAAGGTGACAATATTCTTAAAAAGCTGAAGAATAAGTTTCAAATAAGTAGCCAACTTCAGCCTTGCATAATCTTAAAGATTTTAGCCCCAGTCTAAAGATATATGGAAGTAAAAGTGGTTCCTCAGGTATGGATAAAACATAATGTGTGTGTTACATCATAAAATAATCAGGAACAAACAAACCATAATTCTGCTCCATCCTCGAGGTTATTGGCCAACATAGTCCAATCTTCTGCCCATAGATCAATTGTAGTTCCTTTTCCAAAAACATCTACAGGATTTGCAGAGATCAGGGTGTTACCTCCTTATTTATGCTTACATTATTGGTTTCTCTTCCATCTATTTTCAGAAAAGTGTCCTTTTTTGTACTTTAATGGTTAACTTATCTAAAGCAGCAGAAGGTGCTACAGTATGAGCTTTTTGCACGCATGCATTTGACTTACTTCCATTGGGTATTTCAGTGACTGTCAGACGAGTAAAAAAAAAAAAATATATATAAAAGTTCCAAATAACCACTAAAGGTAAAAGTGAAAGAGTAAACTAATTCATAGTTGAGGTCACAAAGAATATTTCTCTGTTTAAAGACTGACATGTTTGCATGCTTTGAAATTTCAAAACTTTGTACAGCGCGATCTGTTCAAGAAATCTCAACAAAAATTGAACTGTCTTGACAAATTTCTTTGAAGAACAAGCATGCCACATTTCAACAAAATAGCTCCATGGGGAGCCAAATTTTTTCATGTGGACTGACAGATAGACCAACAGGGACATATGGGCTATCATAATAGGTGCTTTCCATATTAAATGTGAACATACTTGAAAAAGGTTTCAGAATGTGGCTAAACTTATTATAACCTGGAAAGCATTTTTATAGGAAGCAGTGAGTTTGCAATACTTTGGAAATTTGAAACTGTGCTGGAATATCATCATTGATTCATGTAAGTTGTCATCCTCTATCATTCCTAGTTGTATAATCTGACATTCTCAGGTGAAAAGATGAGTAATTGCAGTCATTAACATCCCTTCCAACAAGAACTCATATAATATCTGGCATAAAGTAAGGTTGATATTGCTGCAGGAGATGATTATCTGTTTATGGTGCATCTCAGCCAGCTCAGAGAAACAGACACAAACCACCATAACTCTCAACTATCGTCACTGCAGCAAAGAATCAGTGTTTTGGTAGTGTGGCTTGACTGAGATATGAGGATAAGCTCTGGATCAAAACAGAAATTGAGTATATAGTTTATAGAGTCCTGGAGTAATTGGGATAATAGATGTGGTTTACAACATTTATAGAATGACAGCCGCTGAGAAACCTTAAAATTTGGTTAAGGTGATATTCTATTGGCAGTTTCATGACTGTGAAATTTCATTAAATTAATGCATTGATGGTGTGGTGACATAATCATTGAAAGGGTATTTCTAAATAAATCCCTAACAGATAAACATAAAGCTGAAAGCATCTGGTACATTAGTTTATGGCATGAGAAATAACTTCAATATCCAAGGTCCACTGCAAGGTAAAGAATTAAGCATTCAATATGTTCTGGACTTAATTACACCAATGCACAAATACACCATAAATCTTGCCTACAATATCTAGGTTAAGTTTAAGGATTATTTATATACTATAATGTATAAAAACAAAATAATCCAAATTTCTTGTTAGAGGTTCTGTATCAATATGTTTCAAATGGCAATTGTCATTCATTTCTAGAAAGATGCTAAGTATGCGATGTTAAAAACATATAAAAAACCTTGACAGCTTTGAGAAAACAGTTGTCATCTGCGAACAATGCACAAAAAAGAATCTGAGTAAAAATATAGTTAAAGTGTAAACCAATGCATTTAAAAATGACACCACAGTGAACATCTTCACCAAGGATATCTGGAAAATAAATTTTTAAAACATCACAGCAAGTACACTTGCAGAAAAATGGCACTAGAATAGCAATTAACTACAAGGGATCAGAATTCTAAAACATCCAGAATAATGAGATCATTAATCAGTATGGCAACTTTTATTGTCTTTTAAAGTATTGCATTTGACACAACCAAATGTAACTATAATTTATAAACCAGTAATGGAAATACAGAACATTCATCCGTGACATGAAGCTGAGGAAGCTCAGTTTCTAAAAATGATGCTATCCCAATCTTCATACACACACACACACAAACACAACGTGAGGCTGGCTCTTTTCAGACTTTAAAACAATCACACAAACACCAGAAAATGTTTTTTCTGTGATGCATGACACCTCTCTTGAGAAATGAAGCATCACAAAAAGCAGATTCTCCTTGTGACAATGTCTCAATTGGCTGCTATAATAAAATACCTCATATCGACAAACATCAGAAGTGTTCTCAGAAACCTCCTGTAGTTGACATTTAACAAGAACTTTTTTTTTTTTAAATATTGTGAGCTATCCAATGAATTTACCAATACATTTGCAGGTTAAATGCAAGTGCAAACAAAGTTGACTAACCCAGGACAGCTAAATAAATTTCTTAGATTAAGACTAAGCAATTATTCCACAGAATTTACAGGGTCTGCTTATGGTGAACAAAGCCACAAATATGCAACGTTTCACATATAAAATGTTATAATGAAGTGTGTAAAATGAAAGAATAAAACACGACTCATATGATATACTATACGAAAGTCTAAATCACCACAATAGTTTTTAAACAATGCAGGAAAACTACTTGTTTGCTCTGGGATGGCTATGCCTGAAAATTGGATGGGCTCATAAATATGTGAGCAGTTAATAATTAAGACTAAAGAAAACTTTCTTCCAAGGAAGTTTTTATCTGTGTATTTTAATAAATCTGCATTTATATGTGTACCTGTTCTGTATTTAGTAATTAGTATAATCTATATTTGTATTTAACTCTGCCTAGGCAGTTCTCGTTGACACCTGGGGTGACTAACATGCTTGGGGAGACAGCTGCTTAACCTGTCTCAAGCCAGGATAAAAGAGGGAGATTTCCAGTCAGTCCAAACTGCACAGGTATAAAAAGGAATTGTCAGGCCCAGTGAGCAGACAAGAACGTTAAAAACTCATAGTGACTCTAAAAACATGAAAGAAAAGACACAAAGCAACTCAATAAGCTGTCAACAGATCCAGTCTCATGGATCCATGGCGGATCAGGGGAAAACCAATACGACGTCTGATTCTGAAAATGTTCACACTGGATGAATAAAACCCAGTGAAACCATTCTTAAGGCTTATATCACATCAAGTTACAAAATTCGGACAATGAAAGCACCAGGCAAGTTGCACCAAATTACATTGGGTGCACTCATCACAATACTGACTTGTTACGCATTCAAGAACACAGATGGATAGGAAATGAAGGAACAATCCACACACAACACGAGAACAGCAATGGAGGACATTTATTCATATATGCTACAACAACAAACAAAAGCAATGGAAGAGTCGTCATTCTACTGAAGAAGGACAATGAAATTAGAATCAGCTCAACACATTTCGTGTCCACCAGAACCATACTGATCCACCTGAAAGGAGACCCAGTAACAACAATAATATCAGTTAATGCTCTAACTAAAGTAGCCAACGAAAGTAAGACAGAGAATTTTTACCAAGGTCTATATGACACCATAACAAAAGTTCCAGCACACAATGTACTGATAATAGCAGGAGACTTCAATGCAAGAATCAAAACAGACAGTCAGTCAACCAAACCATCGGTAGTAGGACAATTCATTTTCCATGACACCAACAGCAATGGAAACAGGCTGATATAACTATGCAAATCCTGCAACATTACCACAATCAAAAGCAAATTTCTGCATCCGAGAACTGGGCTTTGGATATGGAAGTATACAACTGGCACAGCTGCACAACTATATTATACTATATATTAATTAGGTAAAAATGAGTAAATTTAGTAAGAACTTCAGGGCTTACAATATAGTATGTGTGGAATCAGATCACAGAATAATCACTGCCAACATCAAACTAAGCCTCAGGTCCGATCAAGCAGGAACAAATATGCAGAACATATGGGACTCATCTTCAATACAAATCCCTGTTTGTCAGTACTGTTATACAGATATTAGAGCTGAGTTATCAACAAACAGCAGCAGCAAGAAATTTAGCAATTCACCATCAAATGCAATTGCTAAATGCTCTACATTAAGGCAACAGACCACGTACAAACATAGAAATCTTCAAGCGAGTCAGCCAAGAATCACTCATTTACACCATACAAAATCGGCAACTAAGATTCATTGGTAATTGTTTAAGAAGAAACCCAACGGAACCACACAACATCTATGCACTGTATGCTCCATACAAAGTGAAGAAAAGGTCAACAGACTGATCAATACGGACACAGCACCATCAGCGCATGAAATAAGAAAATTCTTGGTCAAAACACGAGCTGGACTGCATACTCAAACGTTAGCAGCCAAATGATGATGATATTTGTAATTTAACTGAAAACTGAGAATATAAAAGTGAATAAGTAAATCTCACTAAAACCCTGGATTATTATTTAATTAATTTTATAGTACAGTTCCAATTTCAATTCCAATTCCAATTACAATTTTACAGACAGTTTGTTTGCTTCTTGGCCTTGACATTTTTTATTGACATTGCCCTTTAATGTGGGAAGTGACATCTGTGATGGCTTGTGCAATTTTCTATGCAGTGGTGTGCTTGGTCATAACATCAATTCAAGAGAGGCCCACCGAATCAACAAGCTAATCAAAAGGGCAGGGTCAGTGATAAGATGCTCTCTGGAGAGGTCACAGCAAACAAGAGAATTAAAACAAAACTGAGATCTATTATGAAAGATGCTTCATATCCTCACTCTGACACACTAACATTGAGTACTTTCATCCATCCATCCATTTTCCAACCCGCTGAATCTGAACACAGGGTCACGGGGGTCTGCTGGAGCCAATCCCAGCCAACACAGGGCACAAGGCAGGAAACAATCCTGGGCAGGGTGCCAACCCACCGCAGGACACACACAAACACACCGACACACCAAGCACACACTAGGGCCAATTTAGAATCACCAATCCACCTAACCTGCATGTCTTTGGACTGTGGGAGGAAACCGGAGCGCCCGGAGGAAACCCACGCAGACACGGGGAGAACATGCAAACTCCATGCAGGGAGGACCCGGGAAGCGAACCCAGGTCCCCAGGTCTCCCAACTGCGAGGCAGCAGCGCTACCCACTGCGCCACCGTGCCGCCCTTGAGTACTTTCAGCCAACAGATTATTCTGCAGAAGTGTATCAAGTAACGCGCCTGGGGCTCCTTTATACCAACAGCAATATGCCTGTATAACACTTCACTGCCTTTTATCCACTGTGGTGTGCATTAAGACCATAGAATGTATGTATATTTATTTTTTTATCTATCTATCATTGTATTTATTTAATTAAAGAGCTTCTTTACAAAGCCAACTTTCCCCTGGGGATAAAAAAAAAAGTTTGTTCTATCTATCTATCTGTCCTCAGCTATTTGAACTCTTATATGCACCCCATTACTGAAATTGTCCTTGTTTTTCAATAACACCTTAAGATCAATTTTACAACATTAAAACCATTATTAACAGCTTTCACCTTATCAATTTTGAGACTAAACATCAGCAATATAACTAAAGGTAAATTACAGATGAAATGTCAGCATTTTTAGTGAAGACTCCCAAGGCTAGAGGGTATCTCGGTAGCAACAGGAACAATGCAAGCCAGGAGGCACAGGGACGCTAAATAACACACATCCACTCTGACTCATAATTGGCCACTTTACAGCCACCACTTAACATACTGTATCTGTGCCTCTTTGGAACATAGTGGCAGACTACAGTAACCTGAGGAAATCTACATGAATATAAGGAGGCAACACAAATTTGGACTAGTGCCTAATTTACTCCACTTTAGACACAGACAGACAGACAGACAAGCTTTGTCCTCTTCTTCCTGACTCCAGCTCATTTGGATAAGGCAGAGCAGCTCCTTTTATTTTAGATCCGGGAGTACTTCCCATAAAAAGAACTTCCAGGTAACATGGAAGCCCCACAATCACAGATCCCTGGCAGCACCTTCAGAAACCAACCAGGTTGACCCATGAGATTACAGCTTCCAGCATGCCTTGTGTGCATCTGTACTGGTGGCGCCATCCTGGAATTCTACCACCTAACATGTGTGTGTTGGGTGGTGGGCACGTAGCCTCGATAGACTGATGGAAGGACAGGGGGAGACAAACTGTCTTCCTGGTCTGGTATTACTCCTTGTTCCAACCCTGCCAGGATGCCAGTGTACACACTTCCACAATGGCATCTCCAGGCTGAGGGAGGATGATTCTCAGTTTCCTTCTTGTGCCTCTTAAGGGCTGGCCTCCCGTCCAGGTAAGGAACCATGCCCCACCATGCCCTCCATTACAAAAGATAGACAGAAATTTTTTGCCCCTAACGGAAAATTTGGCCTGGATATTTATTAAAAAAATTATTTAAAACTTTGCTTTACTTAAGAACTCAATTTCCAATAACTAATAAATATATTCATTGATTGTCTAAACCTCTTTGGCTTTTAAAATACAGAATATATCCTTTACATTTGCTGTACTTACTTCTTATTTACAACAGCAACTATGTCTCATTACCCATTCATCTTTCATGTATTTCTCTTTGAACTAAATGTGCCAACTTTCAATTTTATCAAGTTGAAGCACTACATTTTTTTCACCCATAAACTGAATTTCACATTGGCAATATGGCATCTAACAGGGATTCAGAGTTCAGCATCTGTAATCTTTTCCCTTACGGCAGCTTCGACAAGTACATCAGATATGAACAGAGAAATGCATCTAAAAATAGGAAGATGTTATTGAACTTCTACAAAACTTCTAACAGATTAAGTAAGTGGCCTACTCTTATTTGAGGTACACTGTACAAGAAACTAATTCTGCTATTGAGACTGCTCAAAGGATAGTAAACATTAGTCAGATCTCCTTGAGAAGCGGCAAAGGAAAAGCCTGCATTAATCATGGCATTTGGAGAGCCAGAATTACATTGCACATTAAAATCAATGTATTCACTGCAGGTAGACACCAATAACTCCTTTTCAAAGCAAGCTGTAAAAGCTGTTGCAATACACGTCAGGAATACACATTAGCCTGCATCTAAAACTGTAGCACCAGAAATCTCTCCTCTTAATGCCAGAAGAAGACGACAGAACTGCTCCACATACCAAGTCCAGCCTTTATATCACATCTTCAATAACACCTCCCGCTTACCCCTAGAAAACTCTCAGTGAATCTCTCCAATAATTTTCTTCTCTGCAGCATCAGGAATATTATCCAGTATTTAACCACAGTCGGAATGTAGCTCCTAGTCTAAGCCTTTTTCATCTAGAGGCTAAAACAGGGTTAATGCTTACTGGAAACATTCCCAGGCTGGGTCAACAAAATGTTTCAACTCCTTAAAGTCCCAGTCACAGTACCTGACCTCTCCATCAATTTTCAGGCAAAGAATTTGTTTACTATACATAACCTTAATGAGTCAGAGCAGTTGCAGCATACTTTCATGAGTGCCAGGCTTGTAGTTTGATATGCCCAATAACTCAGAGTGATGTTTAGACCAGCCTACAACTTGCCCTGAGAAAATCAAATGACTTTGTCTTAAGTCGCAGGGGGCAGGCTCTGTGTGTGCAAAAGTTAAGATCCAGTGAGTGCTGACCCGGAAGTACAAGGCATGCAATTCAGCTGTGAAGAAAGAGGGAAAAGCGGATATTTTGAACTTCATAAACAGAACAGAGGCATAAAAGAAAGAAAATGTTAGAATTTAGTTGTACCTGGCCCCTTACCAAGATTATATAGAAGGGATGTGATTTATAGCAGATTGCATTTCCTTCATGGCTAGAAATCTGGTGTGCAAATAAAATCATAGCCTTTGTGAACAATTTTGATGATTTATGGGAAAGGCCAGGATTTTTCAAAAGAGATGGTCTTCATCATAACTGGTGGGGATCATATGTATTATCCCAAAATATGGCAGCACAACTGCCTGGCTGACTGATTAGAGTACCATCCAAGTCACAGTCATGTGATCTTAAATCACAAGCTGTTGTTTATCCCACCTGTTACTTTCCTGAAGCTGTTACCCATAATCCCTGTTGCGGGGCATCCAGTGAATTTAGTCATGAAGCAGACATTAAATTACTTGATAACCAAAACATAAGGTGTATAATTAGACCAAGAGATAAAACCAGACCCTCCACCAGGGGCACCTGTAATAGAAACTTAATTCAAATTAAAACAAAAAACATATCACGAGTTCAGAAAGAAGTATGCAGTTTTAAATGCTGCTTATTGAGCATTCACTCTCTTGGAAGTAAAGCTATTTTGGTAAATGATATCATATTAAGTACCAAATCAGATCTGTGTCTTCTCACTGAAACCTGGCTTAGTAAATCTGACACGGTTCCCCTAGCTGAGGTGTCACCAGATGGATACACATTCCTTCATAAGTCTAGAGATTCTGGTCAAGAAAGAGGCCTTGGAATAATTCATTGTAACAAAATACAAATCACTTCTAAAAATTTAGGTGACTTCACATCCTTTGAGGCATTCATTTTAAATATTAAAACAGACTCCAACACAATTGTAGTGCTAGTCTACAGACCACCAGGGCCATATTCATTGTTCATGACTGAATTTGGCAACCTTTTATCTGATTTGGCTATAAATTATGATCACATAGTATTGATGGGGGATTTTAATGTACACATTGATGTGGAAACTGACACTTTTAGCAAATGTTTTACTTATTTGTTAAATTCAATAGGATTTTGTCAGATTGTCAAAGGTCCAACTCATAATCATAACCACACATTAGATTTAACTATAACTTACAAGTTGAAATTCAAAGTGTAAATATTAATCCATTAAATGAAGTTATTTCTGATCATGACTTAATTACGTTTGATTTGGTTCTGCCTTTACCAATACACTCACGGATTAAAACAAAGATGGTGTGACATTTAGATTGTAATTCTGCTTCAATATTTATAGATACTTTGAGTAAGTCAAGGGTAATTGTGAAAAACCATTTAGATCAGTTAACATCAAATGTAAATGTGGAAAACAATTTAGATCAGCTAAGAGCACATTATAATGTGACCTGGAAAGAAGCTCTGAATGCACCGTTTAAAAGAAAAGTGATCAAATCACATAGAAACTCTCCCTGGTTTAATGAAAACACTGAAGCTCTTAAATTAAGAGTGTCGAAAACTGGAGTGCAGATTAAGAACAACAAAGCTGCAGGTCTTCCAAATTGCATGGACAGACAGCGTTAAAAAATATAAAAAAGCTCTCTTTAAAGCTCGCTCAGACTACTATTCTACAATAATAGATAGCAATAATAAAAATCCTCAGGTTCTGTTTAAACAGTGGCTAAACTAACAAATGGGAATTCAGATCTACAATGCAAAATACTAACAGATATTAGCAGTACAGACTTTATAAACTTATTTAATGAGAAAATTAAAAATATAAGATCCTAGATCTCAGCATCAAAGTGCAAACCACATACTAGCTTGGCAGACCCTGTCTCACATTGTATTCAACACTTTAGAAATATTTTAATCCTGTAACTAAGCAGGAAGTCTCAACTTTAATTTCTAAAATGAAACCTATTACTTTTTACTAGATTTGTTGGCACTGGATCTAGGGAACAAGTGCAATGGATGTTCTTGCAGTGCCTATTCTTAACATTATTAATAGTTCATTACTGCATGGCACAGTACCTGATGCACTAAAAGTGTCATCATTAAACCATTACTTAAAAAGTCAGACCTAGACCCACATATACTTTATAACTATAGACCCATTTCAAATTTACCCTTTCTCTCTAAAATACTTGAAATAGTAGTCACCAATCAGCTTCAGTCACACATCACAATTTATTTGAGAAATTACTGCCTGGTTTCCGCACTGGTCATAGTACATAAACGGCACTAACGCGTGTTGTAAACAACATTCTGATATCCTCTGATGAAGGAAATCCACTGTAATTATGTTGTTAGACTTAAGCGCAGCGTTTGACACCATTGATCATTCTATTTTACTACACAGGCTAGAAAATGACGTTGGGCTCACAGCTACTGTGCTCACCTGGTTTAGGTCTTATTTATCAAATCGATTCAAATACACATAGAAATGTGCTGACAGTACTCCATCATTATACACAGAAGTGAGAAATCGTGTCCCGCAGGGCTCAATACTGGGACATTTACTGTTTTCACATTACATGCTTCCACTGGGATCTATCATTAGAAAACATTGTGTTAATTTTCACTCGTATGCAGATGACACCCAGTTATACCTTTCTTTTAGATCAAATGAAGATTCTCTGATATTGTCTTTAATTAGTTGTGTTAGTGAATTAAAGGAGTGGATGGATGAGAACTACTTGTCTTTAAACACAGAAGAAACATAGATGTTAATCAATGGAAGGAATGATGTTGATCACAATATTTTGTCATCATGTAACTCGGTTGGAATCACCATTAATTTTACTGAATCAGCCCGCAATCTAGGAGTTATCTTTGACTCTAGCATGTCATATAAGCACACATTACAAAGTTGTCCAAATCATGTTTCTTACATCTTAAAAATGTTGGAAAATTAAGGCGCTTTCTAAATATGCAGGATTCTGAGAAATTAATTCATGCATTTATTTCTAGTAGGATTAATTACTGCAATGCAGTGTTCACTGGATTCTCAAACTGTTCTGTACACAGCTTCCAGTTAATCCAAAATGCTGCTTCAAGAATTATTACAAGAACAAGAAAATATGAACACATAACTCCAGTTCTTAAATCCTTACTCTGGCTCCCGGTTAAGTTTACGGCAGATTTCAAAATCCTCCTTTTATCATACAAAGCCTTAAATGGCCAAGGTCCGGCTTATTTATGATGACTTACAAACCAGAGTGCACATTAAGATCTCAAGATGCCGGTCTACTTATGATTCCAAGGATTAATAAGACAACAGTGGGAGGTCGAGCTTTTAGTTAAAGAGTCCCTATACTGTGCAGTGGTCTGCCTGCTACTATAAGAGATGTCCCTTCAGTCTCAGCTTTCAAATCCCGGCTGAAGACTCACTATTTCAGTTTAGCATATTCTGACTAGAGCTGCTCATTAACTGTACAAACTGCATCTTTCTTGTTAGTCATTAGCACTAAAACATGAGTAATATGATAGTTATAATTTGTTACTAACCCTCACCTATTCCGATTCTCAAATGTGGCACTTGGTGCCACTGCCCACCTGCCAAGTTTTTTTGCCTGCCTAAGGTAAAGTCATCTCTGATGAGGATTGCAGGAATCATCAGATAGAGGGATCCTTTCATCGGATTGGCTGGCCCAGCACTCTCTCAGCTGTGGAATGGCCAATACGGGGAGGCAGCTTGATGGCTGAGGTCTCCAGGACTACTGTTAAAATTCTGCTCTGTACTTGTATTTTTATTTTACTATTATATTCTATTGAGGATTACTTGTGTTCTGTTCTCTGTATTGTATTGTATTTACCCCTTTCTTTTTGACACCCACTGCACGCCCAACCTACCTGGGAAGGGGTCTCTCTTTGAACTGCCTTTCTCAAGGTCTCTTCCATTTTTTTCCTACTAGGGTTTTTTTTTGGGAGTTTTTCCTTGTCTTCTTAGAGAGTCAAGGCTGGGGGGCTGTCAAGAGGCAGGGTCTGTTAAAGCCCACTGCGGCACGTCTTGTGTGATTTTGGGCTATACAAAAATAAATTGTATTGGATTGTACTGTGCTGTGTTTGTCATACCACAACAAAATTGAAAAAGGAAAATGAAATAGATGAGATTATGGCTGAACTACTGAACTATCTATTCCTGGAAAGCCTCTGTACAGGCACTGGTGATGTCAGGCCGCATGTTAATTGGTTGTCAGCATCTAGCGAACTTGCAATACTTTAGAAATTCAACACAGAATTGTATAATTTTTCATCCCTTGCATCTCCTAATCATGTAATCTGACATCCTCAAGATGACAAGGTCCAGCAGCTGCCACGTGAAATTTGACAGCCTCTCCAACTAGAAGTCATGTAATGTGCTGCATGCTTAAGAAAGTAGCAGCCCACTTAACTTCACTATCTTCGATCATAATTTCAAAGTTGTACCAATGTATTATCTCCTTGAACTACCAGTTGAAAAACATATTATATGAAAAGTCCTGGTTCTGGATTAAAACATTGCTAGAAGACCATTGTCACACTACATCTGTAGTGAGCGTTTACTGATTTTATGATATTATTGCTGTCATCATATTCCTGTAACATCAGAGATGGGACTGCTTCAATATAATAATAAGACTGAACAACTGCATATTCTTTATCTTACCATCTCCTTGTCTAACTTTAGAGTCCATAGAAACAGTATTCAGCCTCCAACACTTTTTTCACCTTTTGCAATAGATTGTTATCTATATAGTTTATACAGTGATTTAAGGTTACGTGTACAGTAAAAGTGTTACTCGCATGTGTTAATCAACATACAACATACACTCTCTGTTGCTATAATCAGCAAGTATAATTATCCTTAAATTGAAAACTTCTGCTTACCTTACATGAAAAATATCAAATCACATTTGTCATAACCTAGCAGGAGCAGCACATTTCTCAGTGATTTACAAATGTTTTGCATTTCTAATTCAAGTACAAATATTCAAAAGTTTTTATAATTTACAGTTCTAATTAAATGACTGAAAAGTATACATTCTGCTTCAAAAGCTGGACTAACAATACAGTAGACACCCGCAAAGTCGCGGTTCAGAGTTCGCGGTCTCAGTCATTTGCGGATTTTTCCTTAGAGCCTAACTAATAATTGTTAGCGGAAACCACAAATATCCTACGCAATTTTTATGGCTTTTTTCGTGGCAATACTGTACTGTAGAGAGAACCGCGGCTTGGGATGGTGAAAGTAGCCAACAGAATTTGAAACCGCAACTCCCAGCAGTCCCTGCAGTAGATCTGATTGGTCTTCTGCTGAGGGTGCTGGGGCTGTTGAGGTCAAAGGGTGTCATTGCGGCTTTTAAAAAGGGGGCTGGGGACCAAAAGAAAAGTTTTTGTAATTTGTGTTTCAAGTTCCTGTCTGCCTTCTGTTGGGTTACCTGTACTTATTCATTTTGTCCTGAATCGTTTCGTGTTGGGCATCTGCATTGTCTGCCGTCTGCCTGTGTACATGAGGACTGTAAGTGGATTCATGGCCATCCTGTAAAGAAAGGAGCACTCCTGAACCCGTCTTAACCATTTCAGGAACTACCAGTAGGTCTATCTTTACATTCCCATTCAACATGCGGATCTCTGGACTATCTATTTTCATCATTACATTTCATCCGTTGCCATTTTCCATGAACTTTTTCATGGTTTACTATGTGTGTTTTGTTTGCGCTTTGTTGTATTTAATGTGTAATCGCCGTAAGGGGAACAGGGGTGGTATCTTTGTTTTCTTATTTCATTTGTTTTCACTGCATTCTTTATTTGCTGTTTGATTACCGGATTGCTTTGTTTTTGTCTTTGTTTGTGAGTGCACGCTGGTCCAGTCAAGGCTGGGTGGAACCTCCGCCATAAAAATAAATAAATCATCGTCTTGTCAACGGTGTGAATCTTAGCGGCACCGGACTGCTACAGAGTTATTCATTTCTCCTTGCTGCTGATTAACTGTGATACATCTCCAGCTGAGTGTTCTTGTTCCTGTCCTTTTTGGCTGACTGCTTTGTTTCTCTCTCCTCCCTCTTCCCCCAGACATTCTCTGCTCCTGTTGGGGGCTGTGCTCCCCTGTGATGTTTGTCTATTGGTTAATCGATAACTAACTACATACTGAGCTCTTCTGAAAGAGACATGTTTGTTTGAAGTGTTTAAATAAAGTTCCTGTCTCTACAATCTCCTGTGTTTCTGTGACCCAAGCGTGACACCCTACTGCAAGTCGCACTAAGACTAGCCTACCAGCGTCAGCACTTACCTCTGTGTGCTTGCATGCAGCCACTTAGAGCGCAGTTGGTTCAGTGATTTACATACATGGTGTCAGTTGCACTTTGTACATATTGTTCCAGTAATTTTTTTAAAATCCATTTTACAGTTCATTAGTAGTGTGTGAAATGATCAGTATTGCAGTAATTGTGATGCTCTTTGCATGAAAAAAAATGTTCCATTAAAATTTCACTTTTTCTTTGTTAATTGTGACGTTTACTTAAAGTGCAGCAAAAAAGTATTTGGCGTCCAGGGATGCATTAACCCCCAAGTATGTGGCAATTTAAGGGTTAAAGCCCCAAGATGCCGCCGAAACAAGCTGCACCGTCTAAGGCTTCTGGCAATGAAAATGTGCTTGCATGAATTACAGTACATATAGCGGTAACATCTATATTTTACATTCTAGCACTGTGGGAGACATAGCAGTACAGTATACAGGTTTACCTTTACATTTATTTTTAGGTGATATATTAAGTGGAGTTTGAAATTAATTTAAAGTGTTTTGGGGGCATATTTAGGGTTTAAACTATGAAAATAGGCATTTTTTTAACCACATCCAAAATTCACGGTTTTTCATAATTCGCCGGTGCTCTGGGAACGTAACCCCTGTGAATTTTGGGGGTGTACTGTATATTTATCCACCCGTGTGAGAAATGACTGGATTGCCTGTTTTATCCTCATTTGTGAGGATAAATCCCATCTCTCCTACTGTACATTTATGGATGGGTATTTCTGTAATTTTGAAATAATGCATTCAAAGTTTTGTTATTTCTAGCTCTGCTTCCAGAAATTATGACAACAGCTTACACATTTTTTAATGTATCAGTGACCAGACCAATAATAAAAATGTGTGAAGAGAGGGAAAACAAATAACAAAACTGAGATATGGACCATTAAAAGAGAAACAGAATCAAAGTTTCAGTCCGTCATCATTGTAATCAACAAATTGGCTATTGACACTGCCAGATAAGTAAAGTGTGAGGATGTGAACTCGACAAAAGTGACTCGGCACAGACAAATACACTTTTACTGTTTAGGGACTTATGAAAATCAAGGAAATGGCTTTGCTGATAAGTTAAAAATTTTGATGTACTACAATGTAATGATTTTATTTTTTTTCAAAGACTAACACTCTCACATTCATTGCAAAGACAATGAATGACGTTCAGGAAATAAACTAGAAAAATAAATAAAGGAGATAACATCTATGGATAATATAGTAACCCAAGTCCACACCTTTCCTCTGTAATTTCTACAGCCATTAGGTTAGTGTTCCATTAGTAATTTGTTTTATATAATTTATCTTTCTTCCTTTTTTCATAAAATCAATACCAAATATAATAAAATAGAAATCAGATCTTACAGGAGAAAAAAAAATCAATGTTTTTAGAATTAAACCCAATTTAAAAGTACATCCCCTCACGTGGAAATTGGAATTAAATAACATCAGACAAATCTACCTTTCTGATATTCCCAGCTTTAACAAATAAATAAGTGCTCCCAAAATACAGTACCTGGAATTGCATCTATAATGCAGGATTAAGACCCAACATGACAGTTTTCAGATACGTCACACCGTATCTTTGTGCCATTTGAGTTGAACAGGTAAATGAAAGATAAATATAAAGGCAGCACATAAAAGGAAGATGCCACAGCCAGCATTACATCTTACATAAAAACTGAGGTTGGAGGCATTTGCCCATAAAAGACAAAGAATTCACAAGTGCAATGAAGGCATGCTTAGTGAGTGTTGAGTGTTGATTTATTTGTTAAAAAATAAAACTTGCTAACTTTAGATCTCATTGTATGTCCCCTCTGTCAGGGGCTTTATTTATTATTTTCTTTACATATATTTTAAACTCAATACTTTTCAAATATGTAGCCTTAACAACCAAGCTAAAGTTTACAGATGAGAAAGGACTATTTAAAATCAAGTAACTCTTTTTACTATTATTATTATTATTATTATTATTATGTAACAGTCTTTATGGAATCAGTCCATAAAGTTGTTTCTATTTTTAGATGTTGTTTGTTGCAGATTTCCACTATCCTCTGTTTGAAGAAATGCTTCCTGCTTTCTGCTTTCAACAAAATGTCTATCACGTGTAATATATCATCTACTTACTCTGCTGTTCGACAAAATTCTCAACCATTTCAACAATGCATAATGAGCAAACATCTTACTTGTGAGACACAGTGAAAGAAAACATTACATGAACCCATCACATAATTGGGAATTTCAGGCCCCTTTCTCTATAGTTGTTTCCTTATCATTTATTCCCACTAAATTTCATTATAATTTTTTGGGTATCTGTCGCTGTAAACTTTCCTCATTAACTGTAAACATAAGCAGGCCCACAATGGGGTTGGAAACAGGAGTTCAAAAGAACAATGAAACAAAAAAGAAAAGTTTTGGTGGTTAAAGGAAAAAAAGCCTATTGAATGCCAAGGGATGGTGGCAGGAGAACGGAGCAGGGTTCGCAGGGTCCCATGCTGAATGGCAAGGGTTTATTGGAGGACACAAGCCAGACTGAAAGGTGACTGTGCTTGCCAGTGGATGTCTCCCATAGCTGAAGAGACCTGAAAGGGTGAGGAGATATTGGCTTTAGAAGGGAGCCCAGAGGCTCATGATGGCTTTAAAAACATTGATCCTGACTGTTTTTAACCTTGAATTTTTAACCTGTTTGATTGATTTTTTATTTATTAGATATCCTCCACAAGCACACTGCTTGCATTGGGATTATTTATGAACTTATTTATTTATTTGGAAGACTTTGTTTGAAAATAAGAGCAGTGTCCACTGTTTACACCTACCCTTGCTCTGGTGTGTGTGTGTCATCATTACACAGTTCATCTCAGTTTACATTTATTGATGTCCAGGTAAAAAGGAAGGTACTGTCAGCCGCAGGAATCACCATCACTACAACCTCTTCATTCAACCAATTATAGGTATTACCTCATACATTGCATGCTTTCTTAGAATCCATTTTTAAAAACTTTTGAGATGACAGAAGTCATAAAACAACATAACAGAGTTTAATTTTTATAACTATTTGTCCCTACAAAGGGTCTTAAATTAATGCTACAATGAAGTTCAAAAATGTGTTTGGAAGTACTTTGCTTTAAACTGCTCAGTGCTATTTGTATGCTACGCATTCTGGAGCCTAACGTCCAAGGAAAAGGTCAGCTGGATTTCTGCAAAGCTTGCTGATACCTAATCTAGCAATGCATTTATACTGTCATCTAAGACATACTACATGATAGATAACAGTGTAATTTTGTAATATTACAGGTCATACTATCACAAGATTAGAGTTAAGGTACAGTACAAACAGATACAGAGTGATACCAGAGACAATCTGCATGTTGATTAGGGTTCCAAGGGCTCCAAGTTTTGATTGCCATACCAAATATATAACAATGATTAATTATGTACATGTTCACACCTAACACCCATTATCTTCCTGGTTTTTTATTACATAAATATTGCACATTTAAAATTGACTACTGTATACTTCTGTACTTTCTCCTTCAGAATACTGCCTGACTATAAAACAGCCTGGCTCAGAATGCTGTGTAAAAAATAAACAACTTGAATATGTACAGTAGAATGGTTTTACGCTTGTGGCATCTAGCTATGTTTTATGACCTATATGTACATTAATTTGAGCAGATCTTATTAACTAAGAAATGAACAACTGTTTTGATCTCTGTATTATTAAGGTCAACATGGTAAAAATCATTTATTAAATAACGTTTTTGGATGAAAGTGCTCATTATTGTCTTTGTCAGATGAATTAAACATAGAGTTCACTTAATTTTTTTGGCCCCATACTTCTTTCATAGAGCAGTAAGAACATTATCAATCACTACAACAACTAATTATTTGTAATTTCAAGTACAGTAGCCCTCAATGCTGGTCCTAACCATAATGATTTTCTGTCAGCCCTGACCTCTTTCCACCTACGTTATTCCTACCTTAATACACAGAGAAGAAGACAGATGCTTTAGCTATGTCAAATATTCTGAATTATTCTGAATATAGTTAGTTGATAAACTAGACCTTCATCAGCAATATCAAAAAATTAACAAAACTAATCAGCTTTGCTTCATTTTACAGACCTGTTATAATATTAACCAACCAGCACAGAACATAGATTTAATAAAGACTTTTGTCTACAGGAAAACACATGGAAACAGAAGAAAACAGAATTACTTATGTTTTAGGTATTCAAAAAAATCAGTGTCAGTAGGTTTAGGAGTCATTTTTAGGTATCCAAAAAACAGTGTACAGTGAAATGTTAGTACTGAGATTAACTGCATTTACCTTTACTTGGTGATTTAACATGAATTATGCATTTTACGGATAACATCTGAAACCAATGTTTAAATTGATAAAATTAAGAAAATGTGATTTATTACATAGAAAGCTAAATAAAGTATTTACAAAAATTTCAGTATGGCTAAAACCATTGGTAAGACTCTTGCTTAACTAATGTTACACAAATGTACATGTACAAGGTTTAGCTATTGAGATCAATCCTCTATAGTTTCATCCATCCATCCATCCATCCATTGTCCAACCTGCTGAATCCGAACACAGGGTCACGGGGGTCTGCTGGAGCCAATCCCAGCCAACACAGGGCACAAGGCAGGAACCAATCCCGGGCAGGGTGCCAACCCACCGCAGGACACACACACAAACACACCAAGCACACACTAGGGCCAATGTAGAATCGCCCTAACCTGCATGTCTTTGGACTGTGGGAGGAAACCGGAGCGCCCGCAGGAAACATGCAAACTCCACGCAGGGAGGACCCGGGAAGCGAACCCAGGTCCCCAGGTCTCCCAACTGCGAGGCAGCATCGCTACCCACTGCGCCACCGTGCTGCCCTCTATAGTTTCACCTATTGTGGGGCTTTTTTAATCAAAATATACCATACATAGTATTCCACTGATCAGTGTGGAATAGCAATTAGAGTAATATTAACTGTTCACATTAGCTGAATATTCTCTTCATACTTATGTAACCTATATTAACTAGCTTTATTAGTGTAGTGATGTACAAGATCATGCTACTGACTTACATACCCTAGTTCTAAAAGAAATATACTAATAACTAATTTCTCTAGTTTATGCAGTGTACGTACTAGTTTAAAGAATGACACTTTACAGAACCAGAAGTACTGACATCCACCTTCATATATGGGACAGATTTTAGGGGAAAAAATCTCTACTTACAAAGTCAAAGTCTCCATCCTGAGGAACCTTCCAGTTATCTGGAAACACATTTTTATTTATGTGGTATGGTTCCTGTTTATTCTGATTGCAGTTTTCATGTGCTTTGCTTTTAGAATCCTGCTTGTCGAAGTAATCCATGAAAGCTGGTCGCTGGGCCTGTTGCGACGTAGCATTTCCTACAAAATGGAAAGGAAAATTTCAGCAAAAGACAGTAACATGTCACAATGACATTTAATAAGTGCTCTTACTCAGCTCTTAGCAGAAAAAACAGCAGGCCTTCTTCTACTTTTCTGCAGTCCCCCACTGGCTACTTTTTGCAAATGTTTTATAATTCACCTGTTTTACACTTCAATTAAGCTTTTCATTGCTGAATGTTTTGTTATGGTAAAAATGTAAATGACTAAAATTTGAAAGGGTCTTTTAAGGTAAAATGTTTTGAGACTGACAGGAAACAGCAGAATGGAATTAGTCGATTAGTTAGTTAATGAGATGAAACAGAAAGAAATAATGCAAACAGCATGTTAAGAGAAACAAAAATGATAAAAATAATACACAACTATGTTATTTCCTCTTCAGATTTGGAAATCTATTTACTGAACTCCAACTAATTCAACAAACATACGCACAGAAAACAATTGCAGTAGTTAAACAATATAGCAAAAGAACATACTGCACAACCGTAAATAAAAAGCATGCAAAGGCAGTTACAGATGATATAAAAATGTAGCATAGAAAAGGAAACTTTTAAACTTGAACGTAAAGGTTGAAACTGAGAACAGACACCACATGACGCAGAAGACCTCCACAAACTAAAATTAGTTTTGTGAAATGTACTGTACTATAGAAAGGAATACTTAAGAAAGGGTATGTTGCTTCAAATGGACCACACAAAAGATGATCTTTAGATACCAGGCACCATAAGGAATATACTGGAAGTTAAAAAGATAAGCTTTTCATTTGTTTAATTAATAGACAAAGTAATTATATTATACTGGAAGTAGAGTTATAGAAAAACTATGGACATAACCAATTCCAGTCTAAGTAATTGAACTACTGTCAAATTTTATTCCAGATGCTAAATCATACAGAATATGAGGTAGCACTGTTGCAGGTTATCTAAGTGACGTGCTACACACTACTACTGATTTATGTGATTGTTCCTGTCTTGTGCTTAGGATTGCCAGGTTTAGCACAAACTCTCTGTGACTCTGAATTGGGTACACAGGCTATAAAAAACCAGATGAATAGACACTATTTAAGTTTTCTTAGTATAGTTACATGCTAGTGAAGTGGGATTCAATCATTTCAATGATATTTTCGCATATTTCATGCATCAATAACATGTCAAAATATAGTAGCAATAGTTATATAACTGAATAAAATTATTGGTTTTGAACATATTGCTTTCACAAAATGAATATAGTAAAGAAACATTTTAAAAAGTTATTTGAATGGCAATTGGAAAAATGAGCTACTGAAAACAGAGGGGGATGGTAGAGTATGTATATTGTGGTTTTAAGTGTATGGGAGGATGAAACACTAAATAAGGTAATGTGATGTTGAAAAAACAGTAATGAAATAAATGCTGGACTGTAATAGACAGTTAAATAAAAGAAAACTAAATTACATCACAGATGGCTACACCTCCTATGTTCAGGGACAGAAAACAGAATCACTAAAATCATTGACTACCTCAGGGGCTAGTCTACTTTTGGGATTGTCTTTTCAGAAAGTAATTAAGGGTATATATCCCAAAACATGTCCCAGAAGGTAGCCAGGGAGCATAGATGATCTAGCATAACCCAGGATGATCTTTCTGAGGACATAAAAGAAGTAAAAAAAAAAACTAAAAAAAAAAACGGGACTTTTCACTTTTCTAGGAGATTAACTCTGCTTGAGACGTTGCTGCAGGGATCCCATAATGACATAAGGCTGAAGTCTGGGCAATTTATTGGTGTAAAGTAAAAATTTTCTTTACTTAAAAATCATTCATAAATACTGCTAGTGAGTCTGTTTTAAAAAATCTTTACTGAAGTCATGTCTTTTGGCTTGCTGGGCACCCCATAGTAGTTATAAGTAAAAGTATAAGGTATAAGTTGTAGCACATAATTAAATGTGCTGGTAGCTTTCAGTGCCCATCTCTAATCCAAAATGCTCCACAAAACTTTTTTAGTGTCTCTTTTATAAAACTTTACTTGGTTATATGTATGAAAATATGCTTATGCCAGTAAGTGGATGTGAATAATATATGTGCAGATTCAAATAAGATTTTTTCTTTCAGCGTGGGATAGGGATGGGGGGGGAGGTGGCAGTTCCCATGGAGCTTAGAGGTCCACAAAGCAATGAAATACAATTGACAAGCTCTGTCTCCAGTGGAGTGACACTATAACACCTGTGTTCAAATGTATTGTGCGACACTTTAAATTACAGATAATTTGTGCATTAATGGAATGTCACTACTTATGGTTAAGAAAAGCATTATGTCTTATGTATGTGCACCCACATCATACAAAAACTGAAAGGACCAACTCATTGGTTGGTTAATGACCTCCAGTACAGCAGGCATGATGGAGTGAAGGTTGGTTGAGATACTCCTGACATCTTGGTCAGTTCCCCGAGAAGTGACAACATGTAACCTATGTAAACTGATGAAAATAAAAAAAATTAAAAAATCTTTAGTGCAAATACAAAGCATTTAAAGACTGTATTAGCAAAATACAGTCTGTACATAATATTAATCACTTTTAAGGTTTAATATATTTGTCACATCAATGCACATTATAATAATGTCTTAGTGATAAGAATTATTAAAACTTGTAAGTTGTCATTTAGCTGGTTTGGCTGTGTTTCCCTACTTGATCAAGGGTTTACCCATGATATCATTATTTATATGCAAATATTCCAAAATACAAAAACAGATGAAATACTTCTGGTCCTAGACATTTCAGATTAGCCATACTCCACTTGTACTACACTGAACATATGTGTATGTGCGTCTTTGTGTGTGTGTGTGTGTATTATATATTATATATATATATATATATATATATATATATATATAAAATGTATAGAGGTACAGCATATCATAAATAAAAGTTTATGTATGTGGCAACAGTAATTCAGAAACCACTAAATTCCAAATGTCTGTTTTTTGAAGAGCTTATCCACTTATCCACTGTAGGGTCTTGGGGTGTCGATGCATACAATACTTGCACTGAGTGAAAAGTGGAAACAAATTCTGGAATATATGCTAGTCCAGTGGAAGGCACACTCATGCTCATACCAACACTAACATATACTGGGCAAGTTTATAGTTAACAGTGCACCTATCAGTCATGTTTTTTGGAATGTGAGTAGAAAATTTCATACAGATATGACAGAGTGTGGAATATACAAACTCCACAGAACCATCTATATTACTAAACCACAGTTTAATTTATGCACGGCGGACGCACCGAAGCGCATGCGCACTGCGCCGTGGCGCCCCAGAGTCAAACACAGCGGCTTCCCAGAGTCAGTAGGTGGCGCCCAAACAACACAACCTGTAAACTAAACTTGCTCTAATCCACTGTTCCAGCAGAGGCAAAGGAGTCACGGCTCCAAATGGAAAGAGCTCAACGATTTGTAATACAAAACCAAGCCCGTAGTTCCCATAGTCAGTGCGTGGTGCCCAAACACCATGACCTGTAAACTACACCTGCTCTAAACGACACAGCCACAGAACAACAAAGACGAGACCGCATGGATAAAAACAGTACACGGAGGCTAGGAGTCACAGCTCCAAATGGAAGGAGCTCAACGATTAGTAATACAAACACGAGCCCGTATGGCTACGACCTGTAAACGAGCCCGTATGGATAAAAACAATGAATGAAGGCACCCACACAAAGAAACCGCTTTAGTACATATAAATGACAGTTTAATTTATGTCCGGCGGACGCACTGAAGCACATGCACAGTCAGTAGGTGGCTCCCAAACAACACAACCTGTAAACTAAACTTGCTCTAATCCACTGTGCCAGCAGAGGCAAAGGAGTCACGGCTCCAAATGGAAAGAGCTCAACGATTTGTAATACAAAACTGAGCCCGTAGTTCCCACAGTCAGTGCGTGGCGCCCAAACACCACGACCTGTAAACTACACCTGCTCTAATCCACTGTGCCAGCAGTCAGTGTGTGTAAGTTGGAGTATGCTTCCTAACAGTAAACGACTTCTACCTAATGACACAGCCACAGAACAACTAAGACGAGACCGCATGGATAAAAACAATGAATGAAGGCGCCCACACAAAGAAACCGCTTTAGTACATATAAATGACAGTTTAATTTATGTCCGGCGGACGCACCGAAGCGCATGCAGAGTCAGTAGGTGGTGCCCAAACAACACAAACTGTAAACTAAACTTGCTCTAATCCACTGTGCCAGCAAAGGCAAAGGAGTCACGGCTCCAAATGGAAGGAGCTCAACGATTAGTAATACAAACACGAGCCCGTATGGCTACGACCTGTAGACGAGCCTGTACGGATAAAAACAATGAACGAAGGTGCCTACACAAAGAAACCGCTTTAGTACAAATATGTTTATTTAATTAAATGAAAACTTTACCATGGCTACGACCTGTGAACTAAACCTGAGGTAAAGTGTGCCTGCCAGGTTGTATAGCCGCCTGAACGCGACCGCCCACACCACCGCACTGGATCCGCCGCCATGGTCACTTCAACACGCGAATCCGCCGCCGTCAGCAAACGACTTCTCGCTGATGACACAGCCATAGAAACAAAAAAGAGACTGCATGGATAAAAACAATAAACGAAGGCGCCTACAACGCGCTTCTGAAAAGCCACTTTAGTACAAATATGTTTATTTAATTAAATGAACTTTCCCAGGACGCACCCACCCTCCATGATACAGTATTTCATCCCTCCAAGTATCGGAGGGAACAGAAAGTGATTGCCATTCTTGGATTTGTGATTCTTTCGAGAATCGTGGGCTTGCTGGTTACAAGAGATTCTAGAGCTGTGAAGTAGCAGCTTTAGCCATTTCAAAACCCTGTATGTCACCCAACAAATAAAGATAGTGATTTGATGGAAATGATCAAATTCTAAAAGACAAATTTTAGTAATGAGGGCCAGCAGACAACAGCAATACACACAATGCAAAACTGAAGTCTTAAAAGGGCCAAGGTCAAAATCAGAAAGTCAGAATACCTGAATGTCAAGATATTACACACTAATAAGAACTCAAGTCAAAATGAACCTAAGCCAAAATGCTAACTGCCTAAAGATCCTTCACCTTTTCAGATAATGAACACCACAAAGTTTTTTTATCCATAATCTTCAGCGCGAAACGTAGTGTTGCAGCCATCTTAAAATATATTCCAGAGGATAATGTCACAATAATGCACCTTCCAGAGGTCACATGGTAACAATGGAGATCCATTACAAAAAACAACACTGTCAAAATGGTGGTACCCACAAAAATAAAACAATGTTAATAAAATATAAGTTTCACCAAAATGACCCCAAAAATGCAATGCAAGAATAAAATAAACACATTGGGCATATACCTAAAGAATCTATACTTTTTCTTATAGAAAAATTTGTGGGTTAGTCCAAAGTGTTAAATCGCATAATTTGCAACATATTTTGTTACTTCTGCTTTTCCAAATGATTAATATAAATATGAAATTTTCAAATACAAACCCTTGTTGCAGTAGTAGTAGTACTACTGTCACACATATAATCTGAAGTGATGTTACCTCTTGCAAACTAATGACAGTCTGCCACAACCTCTAAAATGTTCTGGTTTTGTAATCCTTCTTAGTGTCTATTGTTCCAAAAGGGTAGGGTAGTCTGATTTAAATTAATGCCAATTATACGCTATATATGAAAGCATTTTTTAAGCATGCAGGTCAAACATCAAGAGTCAGAAAATGCAACCTGTGTGAGGGCCAAACACACACATTTGTAAAATTGAAGAAAAACAAGCGAAACATGGTACAAATAGTAATGTGTTTGATGTTTACTTGCACCTATTCCCATTAAATTTTAATATTGAGCTATTTCAAGGAATACAGTCTCATTTCATTATAATGTGTCCCTTTATCACTGTCATCCACAATCCTCCTACTTCTATAAGCTACAAGAACAGCAATAAATTCAATTAATGCCAATAAACGAAATCCCAGACAGCACTCTACAATGAGACAATTTACCACATGGGAATAATATGACCACGTTCTTCAATTTACCCTCAGTTAATACACGTGGAATCTCATTATAATGAAACTCACGGGACCATAAAAATATTTTGTTATAACCGAAATTCAATAAAATAAATATGGGGAAAATGCATACAGTATTATGACTTGGGCAACTGGCGATTTGCCATGTCTAACAGCAGCTGCACAAGGACAGCTCCATAGCTGCTCTGCTGCATCTGGTAAACAGTAAACCAAGGCAAAGTAATTGGTTGTTCTCTGCAGTACCGTGCTTGTTGCACAATGTTTAACATTTAACACTGGGTTTGATCTGCTCTTCCTTGCACTCTCCCGATCTGTCTTCTCCAGACTGCGTCTGCCAGAGTGGTGATTCCAAGCCTCTGGTGTTCTTCTAATCTGAAGATGGGAGCTAAAGCACAATGATTGCCCATGCCAGGGCTCCTAACAGCTCCTATTCTGAATGAAGTCTTGATATTGTATCTGCCTTCTCTATACAGTAATAAAGTACCTGTATTTTCCTTGAAAACATGGACTCACATTTCTGTCTCTCATGCAACTCTATGATCCAAACTTGACAATACCTGTATAAAAAAAAAAGGCGCTTCTTAAATGGCAAAATATATTTTATTTGAAAATTAGATGTTAGATATAACTTTTTAATTAGAAATACAGGTATGAACACAGAAAGAAAACAAGATATTAAATGTAACTTTTTCTTTTTTTTTCCCCTAAACAGAAATACAGGTATGAAAATACAGAATGAAAATGAGTCGTCAGATGAAGATGAAGGAGCAATTTTAAAATGCCTTTACCTCATCATTTTTCCTCTTTCTGGAATCAGCTTTTTCTAGGTGTGTTAATGTTTCAGCATAAACTGACACCATTTCTCACTTACTTTTTTATTCTTCTCATAGAAAACTTTGAGAAGTGCTACAAAACCCGAACAGTACAATTATCTGCACAAGACACAACTTACAATGTGGAGGCTAGGTGCAGTACTGACTTTGAATTTGGCTATACCTATATGATGTTGTGCCTACACTGTTGCCGAGACTCGCCAAGACTGCCCGAGACAGGAAATTTCACAAGAGACCATCTCTTTCTTTTAGACAGCCTGTTGCAGGGTTCCCAAGACTCAATGTGGAAAGTGTAGGAGCGGCATAAAGTATTTTTTGCATTGCATTATCATCTTCAGTGGCCATTTTTGGTCAAAAAAATGTTTGTTATACTGAGATTTACATTTCATTAAAATGTAATTTGTTTAACATGATGTTCTATGAATGTTTGTCTGGCCCCACAAAAAGTATTTGCTGTTCTGAAAATTTTGTTACTTCTGTATTTGCTATAATGGGATTTAACCTATAGTTCCGATTTGTTTAAATACTTGAACCTTGATGTGAGTTTATGTTAATATTATTTCAGTTAAACTGTAAAAAATAACTGCCATATTAGTGGTTACTACTGTGTTGTTTCTCAGTTCAAACAATTTCATAAATATGCTTTTGGAAGTTAGAAGTGATTAACCTTATATATCAATCTATAACAAGGTCAAGTGAGATCACTATTAAAATGCAGCTGCACATTTCTCCTTTAATTTTCCCTCTAAAAGGAAAACTCTACTAGCCACAAATTATTTTTTAAATTACTATGAAACACAACAACAGGGAAATGTAATAACAAAACTAATTTGGATCATTCTTTCCTTGTGTCCATTACTGGTATAGGATGGAGTCCAAATATAATTTCAGAGGATATCATTAGACATGTGTTTTGTTGTATTAATACATATGACAATTACATGTTTGAAATGGGTTACCAGCAGAAGAGATGACATGAGACAGGGTATAGTAAGACTCTAAGTGAGGGAAGACAGCACACAGTTATACTGGCAAAATATGCAGTCATACCAGTATGAATGGAAGGATACTACCAGATGCTTATGTGATATATCTATATAGAAAGTATGAACACTGTTGTAGTAAAAGATCATGAAAGACTACAAGCTTACTACGAGAATTTCCCCAAACCTCCTGATGACAGCAAGAGGAACCTGTGGGGAACTTAGGGAACCCAGCAGTATGCTACAAGGGACAAGCAGGTAAGAGTTACCAAGGATGCCATAAACACTTCCATATTCCCAGTATTCAATTTAAGCATGAATTTATGCACATACAATTAGCTAAACAAACAGTTTAATGCCACTAAACAGCACTAGTCTCAAATTACACCCATTGCTCATTTATTTTGTGCCTTTGCAACAATGAAAAACGTTATTTTTCCTACGCATCCTGCCAAGAAGTGGCAGACAACAGGCTGGGCTAGCCACAGGTCTGGGGTAGATTTTAAAGGAATGTACCTCTTGTTATGCAGTCATGTCTTGATTATGGGAAAAAAAAATGCAGCAAAAAAAGGTTTCATGGCTGAATTTATGGATAGTGTAGAGAGAGAAAAGTTAAAGAGTTATTCAGCATAGTATGCCAACTAATGTAAAAGAACAAAAAAAAAAACATGTCGGCCCACTTCAGGCACCTAAGCACATTGACATGGATGTAACAATTATGGGTATGCACAGTTAGCAGCAGCACTAAATTCTGCTTATAACTCTGTCTGGTTGTCATATGAGTGTAACTAACAACTGTGGTCTTCTCATTTATTTGGCAAGTCATATTTTTGACTTGTAAATACATGTGCACTCAACATTCAAATGTTGTAAACAGGAAAAAGATATTTCTCAAAAGTATGACACATTTCTGGGTTATCAGACAGCTAAAGAGCTCACCTTAATTATTAATTTTTGTTTCAAAAAGAGTTTAACTAAAACAGTATGTTTATCAGAAAAACACTTTATGCAAGTATAAGAATCAGGCAGGAACATTTATAACCATATAGATGCACTCAATAAACCTTGAAATAATCTCAAAAGTGAAACCTCAAGATTAATATATTACTCATCCATCCTTTTTCTGAACCCACTTCAATCAAGGTCATGGGAAGCTGTAGACTATCGCTACAGCACTTGGTGCATGGCAGGAATCAAAACTGGATAGGTGCCAGTCCTAGAGCTAGAAATGAATCAGTAGAAAGCAAGGAGGAACAATGGAGAGGTCTATCACTACAAAACTTAAGATTAAATATTTTCACCTCTGTATGTTTAAATAATGTAGTGACACTGTGCAAACAGAGAAACATATGTACTATAGTTGCTTTCTCATACCACATGACCAGCAGCTTATCCTGTCCACCCAGAGCTAACAGTCAGCCAGCTGCCAGCTGTGATCATACTCTGCAGTTATTCCCCAGTGGTACTAGTCAGTGGATAGATTCTAATACAAAATCTCTATAGAAATAAAGATTAGCCTTTGAGCGGCAAAACCCAAATAAGTTAAACACTTGCAGGACACAATAATTTATATACAATTATACATATTATTCACATTTAATGTATAACATTAAACAACATTCTCAAAACCATGTAGTCAAGTTCAAGTTTCCAGGGTAGCAAGAATGTACCTGGGCAACACAACGCAAGGTTAGGAAACAGTTTATTGCGGGGTGCAATAATGCAGGCAGCTACACTTAAAACTGGGTCAACTTAAAGCTGCCTGTTAACCTGTCATGCACATGTTTTGGGTTGTGCACCTAAAGGAAAAAAAATGATGAAGCACGGGAGAAATAAGCAAAAATTATAAAGACAGACTGGGCATGAAATTTGAAATCAGAAAATTAGATATCAGAATACTGGAGCAGGGAGCAGTGTCAACATCTGTTTCATTGTGTTGTCCTCCTTGCAAATATCTTAAAGAAGGAAGAAAAAAGAAAAATACTATGATCCTGCTGCCATTTCAAGTATTAGTCAAGTTACACTTGACTTACTGGCATACATAAATTATTATGGGAAAAACACCTTTAAATTCTTTAAAGGTAATGAATAGCAACCAATGGAGCAAACAACTAAAATAAGAGACAACAATATGGCTCCTCTGAAAATCCAAGGCTCACAATTTATTGATATGATTGGTTGTCAATTACATATTCTCAATTGTCTTATCCTAAATAATATGATCAATCTTTAAGTCCGAGGGGGGAAAAAACAAAACATTTGCTACTTCAAGTACTGAATCATAATCTTCGTAGTGGAATGGTTATCCTCCTTGCCAACCTACCTAGTATAAGGATTCCTTTCCCACATCTTCTCTCTCTTTCTCTCTCCACAATTAATTTTGTCCCACGTTAAAAATCACTACTCAAGCTCTTACCAACTGATCACTAACCCGTCGACTCCAGATTCAATGGACTTAGTTTGGTTCAGGTTTTCAGCCCAAGCTTGAGATCATTCTTGCTCTGTTGAATACCTTTGGCTGTCTTCCTCAAGTTCCCCATAACAAGCCCCAGTTGCTCTACTAGTCCTAAGCACCTACAGTATACATTTAAAGGGAAATGCAACTCCTGAGTAGCTATGACACTAGCCTTCCTGCTGCCACCTACTGCGCTGGGTACTACAATCACACATTGTGTACTAACAGAGGATATTACAATCTTTTTAATTACTGTTGCTTGTGATGCCAGTCCTGATCTTACCCCCCTTTGCAGTGACAAACCAAATAGAAAAAAAAAGATTAAATTAAGGACACTTGCATTGTAAGACAGGCTTAATATTCATACAGAAACGTTATGATGGTTTACAAGATCACTGATGAAGTCAGAATATGAAGAGAGAGGGAATGTATGCTAAAAAGCAGCTCCAGAGAGTATATTTGTACATTTTTTTATCAGGCAATGAATAACAAATTGGACATTGTCATAGGGGATGTCAAGAACTCAGATAGCTGGGAGTTGGTGATTGCAGGTGGTATTTTAAAAGAATATAAGCAGATAGCAATTAGGGAGTCTGCTAAATTGTTAACTATGTGTCCTGAGTTTGAACTTTTAAGAAGTGACTCACACAAGAGTTTGGGGGAGTGGTGGGTGGATCTGAAAAATATTCTAAATCACTTTCAGCTATATTATGTGTTATTTGATTTATTGAAGGTCTTTAGGCAATGTATTTCCAGAAGCTCTCCTTTACAGCATTCCTACTTGTATTGTTTTAAATGGTAACGAGAGGGCATTTTTAAAAAGTCTATATGCCAATAGGGAGAAGTAAACAATGCCTTACAAGAAATGCAGGACACAAAGTGACAAAAACCCTAAAAAAAGATAATGGCTTTTGACAGAATCTTAATGCACATAGGAACATTACCGATGCCACATTTTCAGCCCCATTAACTAATATATGGAGTGGATTAATTTGGAAGTAGGTAACATCATTTAATTTGGCAGAATGCGTAATTACTAAGAAGATTCTGAAAGCACAAACTTTCTTTGTTAATGCTTAATTACTGTAACTGAATGATTAAGAAATCACTGGTGAGGCAGGAAAATAATGTATTGCACAGATTATTGTTCACAGATGGCTTACTTTTATCAACAGGCACAATAGGAAACATAATTTATCTCAAAGAGTGAAAGAATTTCAGGGGAAAAAGCCATTACTGTGTGATCTGTTACACAGGTGTTCAGTCCTCATATTCTTCAAAATTGCTCATAGCTTTGGGAGCCTTTATATTATTATTATTGGCAAACGAGTAAACAGGCATTAATTTTAAATGATATGGTCACAAGCTGAATACAACAGTATATACAAGATCTGCAAAATGACAATGTTTTTATCTGCTAAAATGATAATTATTCATTCTCATTTACTAGTGTTAGCATAAAGAAAATGACAAGTGCTCTGTTCTTTAGTTTGTCATAATTCACAGGGTACAGAGTAACACTACAGTTATAATGTCCGAGCTACAAATATATAAATTTAAAAAAAAAACACAAACTGTATACAAATTATGGATGACAATTATCAGTTTTGGGATAATTTTGATAAAATGCTACTTCATTCTTAATACTGCAACAACAAACCTGATCACAAAATGCCAGCCTACTTGTAAAACAGTCACTATAGCTTTTTAACCCTAAGTTGCAGATCATCATATAACAAGTGTGGCTAATATCAGTACCAATCAGTCAACTATCTTAGTTTAATTTGTTCCTTAATTGCCCTTTTAAAGGCAGAAATAATTCATTCATCTAGCAGGAAAAATAACTGATGACTATCAAAGATAGTCAGTCGAGAACAGGGATACTTAATTGCTATATTTCATAAAGTGGAAGAGATACAGAAGGAATGACAGAAAAGGGATTTGAAGATGTGAAAGAGGAATCCTTAATTGTTACCCTTATATTGTAGGTTGGTACAGTAGGCAAAGGAAAAAATGATTTGTTGTGTATTCTTTGTTTATGCAGAACTCTCATCATTGAAATTTAACAGCTGTAAAAAAGGGATACACATATGGTACACATGCAGGAATTGCCAATGGCAGACTGTGGTGTTATGGGTCCACAGCTCTTACAGCAAAGGCCGTTTGATTTTAAATAAATAATCGCCGCACTCGAGGCTTAGCGAGGGGGTGTGGTGGCTATAGCAAGCCACATGGCGATCTGCGGTGTGGGCGTTTCTCACCTAAGTGCACAGATGAGAGACTGATCGCATCCGTGATTGTTCCTGTGGCTAATGGGCTGCAGCTGCTATGTCCTCTCCGCATATAAAGAGAAGCGCGAGCCCGTTAGAAAGAAAGGAAGTAAAAGGAAGGAAAGAGAGAACGGGAGGTAGCAGGAAGCAGGTGGAGAAAGCCGGTGTGAGGAAGAGTGAGTGAGCGAGAGCAGGCTCGTATTAGAGAAAGCAGGCAGCTGGGAATTGAGCCCACCTGGAGAGTGTTTGGCCGACACTCAGTGGGGTTGAGAAAGCGGTCACTCCAGCTGAGCGACTAAATAGCTGGAGTGACCAGTGGAGGAATCGACTTGACCGTAGAAGGAGCGGGAGTCGAGAAGGCTTTGGGCTGGTGTAGCCCCAGCATGAGCGCCTTGGCCGCTGGGAAATAACCCAAGTCTTGGTCCGGTTGGCAGCCCGACAAAGCCAAGGAACGGAGGGCTACCGGAACTGAATGAAAGGCAGCTGTTCCTGCAGGTAGGCGACTCTCCTGTCGAGCAGCTCAGATGGGAGTAGCAGGGGAGCCACCATGTTTTAAAGGAAGACACCGGGCTTTGTAATTTTGAAGGATTGCTTCTTGTAGGATTTTTAATCTCATTATTTTTAGAAGAGTTTTTCTATTTATTGATTTTAACCTTCACGTTTCATTTTATGGATTATTTATTTATTGAACTTTGCACTATTGCACTTTGGATTTGTTCTTTGAATAAAAGCACTTTGCACATTTAATACATCATCCCCTTTCTCATTGTTATTGCCTCACTGTCTAGCTCATCGGTGACATTACTGACGGTGTTGGGTTCAAGAGCTCCCTAACAGGAGATGGGAGCATGTTGCAGAACCCGCATCGCCACACAGACTCTGAGTGCTCCCTTTGATTATACTAGAAACAGTTCATTAAGCTAACGTTCCAGGAAGACTAAAGATATCTATGTCTGATTTGTGCAAATTTTAACTGTGAATGGCACTGGTCTATTCCCCACGTCAAATGATTTTATAATTTACAGATGAATTATTTGTCTGCTGATATGTTACTGTGCTCATGTAGATTCTTTGAGATTCCATGCCATTTTAGTGCCCCTAGTAGTTAACAATAGATCTGCAAAATTAGTAAGGTTGAGAGAAATAAACAAATATGGAAATTTACATTTTTTTTCTGGACCAAAAATTCATTGGAGTTTAAATAACAATCATGAGCAATAGAAATAAAAATAATCATCAAGTTTCTCTTAAAATAAAAAGTTCATAAGAAGACAATGACAGTAATAGCAGTAAAAAAACACCACCCCACCCATAAAAGCTGCCCCTTGAAAAACATAAAACACAGTTGGCTTAGGAAAACCAAGAAAGGAAATATTGCCTGGAGATCAGGCCCTGTTGAGAAAAAAACTTAGTTAGATAAATGGAGTGTGGTGGCAACCACATGCCATCCAGCTCTGCAGAAGTTGCACCAGAGCATGCCATTTTCCAATATATGTGGAACAGATGAACCACTAATCAATAAGAGTTCCAGAAGAATAAAACTGAATAAAAGCTTGCAACAATGCAAAGAAGACAAAGACATCAGGTTTCCAGTGAGAACGTGGAAATGCTTATATAGCTATTGTTCCTAGTCAAAACAACCTCTAGTAGATGCTGGAGAGAGAGCAGAAGTACTGTAAAAGAAAAAAAATGGGGAAGGACTGGGATATTAGTGTTAAAAGATAAATTGAGGGGCGGCACGGTGGCACAGTGGGTAGCGCTGCTGCCTCGCAGTTGGGAGACCTGGGGACCTGGGTTCGCTTCCCGGGTCCTCCCTGCGTGGAGTTTGCATGTTCTCCCCCGTGTCTGCGTGGGTTTCCTCCGGGCGCTCCAGTTTCCTCCCACAGTCCAAAGACATGCTGGTTAGGTGGATTGGCGATTCTAAATTGGCCCTAGTGTGTGCTTGGTGTGTGTGTGTGTTTGTGTGTGTCCTGCGGTGGGTTGGCACCCTGCCTGGGATTGGTTCCTGCCTTGTGCCCTGTGTTGGCTGGGATTGGCTCCAGCAGACCCCCGTGACCCTGTGTTCGGATTCAGCGGGTTGGACAATGAATGGATGAAGATAAATTGAGAGAAAATTAAGAATAGATATTCAAATAGCTGGGACTGTGAATCTTTCCCAAAAAAGTACCTGGGATGATTGCCTAACAGACGACACAACAGGACTCAATAGACAGACATATAACAAAGTGCTTTCGGGGAGTAACACAAGTTTTGTGAACAATCCTGAATTAAATGTTTTGAAGATTTGGGTTCTTAGACAAACATAATATACTAGTTAAATATATTATCAAGAGAGAAAATTGATAAATGGTGATATGAAGCCTTCAGCAAACAGGTATACAGAGATACTACTGGTCCTGAGGTAGAGGACAGAGTTTGAAATATCAAATGGCTGGGGGAAGATGACAACAGGGAACCACTGCCAGTTTTAAGAACACACCTTAGTTGTAAGAAAGATAAAAAATGTACTGTATTTAAAAAGAAAGTTCCCTGAATATTTAAAACCACATAGTATTGAAAAGAACAGTTCATACTGTACTTGAAATGCTTATTTAATAGGTTGGTGGCCATCTGGCAGATAGATAGATAGATAGATAGATAGATAGATAGATAGATAGATAGATAGATAGATAGATAGATAGATAGATAGATAGATAGATAGATAGATAGATAGATAGATAGATAGATAGATAGATAGATAGACAGACAGACAGACAGACAGACAGACAGACAGACAGACAGACAGACAGACAGACAGACAGACAGATAGATAGATAGATTCACATACTCCAGCAGCAGCATACTGATACAAAAAAAACAATATTAAATTAAAGAATAATAAAAATGCAGGTAAAAACAGACAATAACTTTGAATAATATTAACGTTTACCCTCCCGGATGGAACTGAAGAGTCACCTAGTTTGGGGGAGGAATGATCTCCTCATCTAACTCAATTTTGATATCAAAATTCCTAACATATTACCTACCACATGTGTTAATTCTTCCTCAGGTTTTATCTGAGATTCAAAAATCATTATAAACAGAGTAACTTTTCCTAAGCAACAAATAAAAATACTAAAGATACATATTTTATTGAATGGAAACTGAGTTTGGTTCTCAGTCAAGACAGTGTCTATTTAAAGTTTGCACATTCGCACCTATAGATTTGATTACTCTAAACTTATGTTTCTTAAACTTTCTTTTTCTCATTATCCAATTTTGTCATTCTTAGTGTCTTCGAAGTCCAGTTCAAGATGACCATCAGATTTCCCCCTTGGAGAATTACCAGCAACAGTAATCCCAGGGTATGATGTTGGGTACAGGATATGGAGTACCCCCTGAAGAACTGCCACCAACAATCACAGTGCAGCAATGTCAATAGATTAAACTGTTCGCAGCACCAAAACAAGACAATTCATAATTGTTTATGACCCCTTCCCATTGAATTTACAGTATACAAGTCTATACTAGTCTCTGTTCTGTTGCTTATCCTTGCCTGGAAAGGATAAATTTGGAAAATTTACAAATAGATAAATTCAAATCATTGTACGTGTAACAAAACCTATTTCCTTAAGTATAACACTAAAATACTGACCACACCAAAAAAAATGAAATCATGTATAGCCGACTCAGTTGCTTTTAGAACTCATATAGTGAAGCCAGACCTCATCATTCTCTGTGCAATCCTGGGTAATTTACATGCCTGCCATGCCATCTGTTTGCAATTTTTCTCTGCGCTTTACGTTTATTTAATAACAAATTTGTTTGAATCTGGGTTCAAATGACAAAAATGCTCAAATAAGAAGCCCCAAAGCTGCGAAAGTTTTTCTTAAAAGTTTCATATATTTAGAATGCACCTAACAATTAACCATTGAATTGTACATATTAAAATGACAGAACTCTTTTTAAGGATTTAAAAAAATCTTCCAACACACACTAAGTAGGGTATTTCCAAGGGTTGATACACAAACCTTTTATGATTGGGAAGACATAAGGTGATTAAAGTGAATAAACATTCATAAGAAAACTTTAAATTCTTTACCTTTACATACTAGGACATAACAGTAACTAAAAATCAACTAGCCCTCAACAACTCCCTAAAATGTGATAAGTCTAGCCTCACATGATAAACGAAACATAACAGATCTCATTTTGCCATTATTATGGTTTCTACATGTCGTTCAGTTTTCAACATCCTTACATACACAACTGAATCTTTCTTCAAGAGATTATTAAACAATCATAATCCCATTTAATTATAATAGAAAAAAAATACTTCCCGAGAGATGGCCAGCATTATACTTTGAGACCTTGAGTCAGAGCGCATGTCATGCTTAAGGCCTGCAGTTACTGTCTGCGGATAATGAATCCAAACACCAGCTTGTATTAGCCACATACTTTGGTTCCACCTCTGAACCTCAATTTTTCATGCATCCATTGTGGACGCCCAGGAGGACAGGAGGAGGGCTCATGCCTCCTCCGGACCACGAGGGGGGCGACCGCCCTGGTTCCTTTGGGGGCCTCGGGTACAGAGCCGAGAAGCTCAACTCTGTAGGGGCCTGTGGTCACCGCCAGGGGGCGCCCCAGTGCCTGCAGAGCCCTGGACCTCAGTACTTCCGCCACACCCGGAAGTGCTGGGGGGGAAGAAGATTGGGGACACTCAGCGGGCTTCTGGGAGCACAGCCGGCACTTCCGCCACACAGGGGAGTGTCCGCGGAGGAGTGTCGGGAAGCACCTGGAGCCCATCCGGGTGTGTATAAAAGGGGCCGCCTCCCTGCAAACGATGACAGGAGTCGGGTGGAAGTGGAGGCGGCCTGAAGGAAGCAGACACTGTAAAGACAGGCCTGGACTTTGGGTTTGTGCAGTGACTTTTGTAAATAGTGTAAATAATAAACGTGTGTTGGGTGATATAACGATGTCCGTCTGTCTGTGTCCAGGCTGCTTCTCACACCATATAAAGATGTTGGGGACTCATTAAACCACTGCTGACTTACAGTCCTCTTCTGAGTACTGCCAGATTAAAGTGCCTCCATTAACATCTACAACAATATTAACATCATTCTGTTAAATTGCTCCCTAATTCTGTTCATACGTCAGAATCTTATTCACAATGACTAACTAACTAACTGATGCTCTACAATACTTGAAAACAGAAAAACTTAGTACATAGTATTATTTTATGTGTGTCTTAGCAGTGCTGTCATTAACACTGCTCCCTCGCAGGTCCAGAGTCTTAGGTTCAAATTCTAGTCAACATACTCTAACTGAAAATAGTACTGAAGGTAAAGATGCTCTCCTAAGTGGACATATTCAAGGAACTTCAGGGCCTTGTTAACAAATAAGAGTAGAGGTAAATGTGAAACTCACCAATTAATCAATGCAGAATAGTAAGTAATGTGGATGTTGTACAGTGCATCCAGAAAGTATTCACAGCACATCACTTTTTCCACATTTTGTTATTTTACAGCGTTATTCCAAAATGGATTAAATTCATTTTTTCCTCAGAATTCTACACACAACACCCCATAATGACAATGTGAAAAAAGTTTACTTGAGATTTTTGCAAATTTATTAAAAATAAAAAAATTAAGAAAGAACATGTACATAAGTATTCACAGTCTTTGCCATGAAGATCAAAATTGAGCTCAGGTGCATCCTGTTTCCCCTGATCATCCTTGAGATGTTTCTGCAGCTTAATTGAAGTCCACCTGTGGTAAATTCAGTTGATTGGACATGATTTGGAAAGGCACACACCTGTCTATATAAGGTCCCACAGTTGACAGTTCATGTCAGAACACAAACCAAGCATGAAGTCAAAGGAATTGTCTGTAGACCTCCAAGACAGGATTGTCTCCAGGCACAAATCTGGGGAAGGTTACTGAAAAATTTCTGCTGCTTTGAAGGTCCCAATGAACACAGTGGCCTCCATCATCCGTAAGTGGAAGAAGTTTGAAACCACCAGGACTCTTCCTAGAGCTGGCCGGGCATCAAAACTAAGCGATCGGGGGAGAAGGGCCTTAGTCAGGGAGGTGACCAAGAACCCGATGGTCACTCTGTCAGAGCTCCAGAGGTCCTCTGTGGAGAGAGGAGAACCTTCCAGAAGGACAACCATCTCTGCAGCAATCCACCAATCAGGCCTGTATGGTACAGTGGCCAGATGGAAGACACTCCTTAGTAAAAGGCACATGGCAGCCCGCCTGAAGTTTGCCAAAAGGCACCTGAAAGACTCTCAGACCATGAGAAAGAAAAGTCTCTGCTCTGATGAGACAAAGATTGAACTCTTTGGTGTGAATGCCAGGCGTCACGTTTGGAGGAAACCAGGCACCGCTCATCACCAGGCCAATGCCATCCCTACAGTGAAGCATGGTGGTTGCAGCATCATGCTGTGGGGATGTTTATCAGTGGCAGGAACTGGGAGACTAGTCAGGATAAAGGGAAAGATGACTGCAGCATTGTACAGAGACATCCTGGATGAAAACCTGCTCCAGAGCGCACTTGACCTCAGACTGGGACGACGGTTCACCTTTCAGCAGGACAACGACCCTAAGCACACAGCCAACATATCAAAGGAGTGGCTTCAGGGCAACTCTGTGAATGTCCTTGAGTGGCCCAGCCAGAGCCCAGACTTGAATCCAACTGAACATCTCTGGAGAGATCTTAAAATGGCTGTGCACCGACGCTTCTCATCCAACCTGATGGAGCTTGAGAGGTGCTGCAAAGAGGAATGGGCGAAACTGGCCAAGGATAGGTGTGCCAAGCTTGTGGCATCATATTCAAAAAGACTTGAGGCTGTAATTGCTGCCAATGGTGCATCGACAAAGTATTGAGCAAAGGCTGTGAATACTTAAGTACATGTGATTTCTCAGTTTTTTTTATTTTTAATAAATTTGCAAAAACCTCAAGTAAACTTTTTTCACGTTGTCATTATGGGGTGTTGTGTGTAGAATTCTGAGGAAAATAAGGCTGTAACATAACAAAAGATGGAAAAAGTGATGCGCTGTGAATACTTTCCAGATGCACTGTATATAACACTTTTGAAAATGAGGGAGCTATGTCCACAGATAAAGCTCTTGATTAATAGTGGGGAAAAAAAAATTATATATATATATATATATATATATATATATATATACACACACACACATATATATATATATATATATATACAAATAATGTGTGTGTATATATATATATATATATATATATATATATATATATATATATA